>NC_135804.1:6724585-6953845 GCF_964213995.1 Mustelus asterias
CCATGGGTCAAGGAGGTCTGCAGTATAAGCCCTGGAGGAGAACTGTTTCATCACATTGCTAATTCAGCCTAACCTTTTGTATACATAATTATTTATTGTTTCTGATAAAGCCTTTATTAATTGGAACCATATTGAATTGCCCCTGATTTATTACATGGCGACAAGGGAAAACCTTTCGATGCCATCGGAGATCACAGTGTGCAGTGAGTTAGGCTCAGCTTTCTGAGAAATGTTCAGGGGTGGTCTGTGGGATTAAAAAGCTTCATCATGCAGAAGAACTGGCTGGGGAACTGGCCCAGGCAACTCAATGCACTGATCAGGGTGTGAATGAGTTGCAAGGCACGCCGAACAAGGTAAATAATTTGCGGGGACAAATGGCTGTTGTAAATAACAACCCAGGAGTGGGGAGAGCAGAGCCTGAGAGCGGGAGTGTAACAGTGAGGACTGAAGCATGTTTTCAATGTGGGGGGCTCCTCAAGTCTGCAGCGTCTTCCCGGTATATGTGAGCAAAATGGCACCTAATTCATTCGTTCTCAATGTTTGGAGACCTTTTTGAAGATAACAAAATGCCTACTCCTCTATGACTGTAACCATAGCCCACTTTACTCAGCTGGACCTGGTTTAGGGTGAACATCTCGGCTCTGAGATCATGTACCAACCGACTCAAAAGCAGCTTCTTCCCTGCTGCTGTCAGACATTTGAATGGACTTACCTTACATTAAGTTGATCTTCCTTTACACCCTAGCTATGACAGTAACACTACATTCTGCACTCTCTCCTTTCCTTCTTTATGAACGGGATATTTTGTCTGTATAGCGTGTAAGAAACAATACTTTTCACTGTATGTTCGTACATGTGACAATAATAAATCAAATCAAATCAAATCAATGAAGAAACAAGTAAATAGGCCTCTTCCTCTCTGTCCAGCCAGTTTTTTATTGTCTTACAACACCACGCCGTAGACACAGATGAATTCCTGCAAAATCTGAAATTACTGAGATAACAAGGAACATAAGAACATAAGAAATAGGAGCAGGAGTAGGCCATCTAGCCCCTCAAGCCTGCCCCGCCATTCAATAAGATCATGGCTGATCTGACGTGGATCAGTACCACTTACCCGCCTGATCCCCATAACCCTTAATTCCCTTACCGATCAGGAATCCATCCATCCGCGCTTTAAACATATTCAGCGAGGTAGCCTCCACCACCTCAGTGGGCAGAGAATTCCAGAGATTCACCACCCTCTGGCAGAAGAAGTTCCTCCTCAACTCTGTCCTAAACCGACCCCCCTTTATTTTGAGGCTGTGTCCTCTAGTTTTAACTTCCTTACTAAGTGGAAAGAATCTCTCCGCCTCCACCCTATCCAGCCCCCGCATTATCTTATAAGTCTCCATAAGATCCCCCCTCATCCTTCTAAACTCCAACGAGTACAAACCCAATCTCCTCAGCCTCTCCTCATAATCCAAACCCCTCATCTCCGGTATCAACCTGGTGAACCTTCTCTGCACTCCCTCCAATGCCAATATATCCTTCCTCATATAAGGGGACCAATACTGCACACAGTATTCCAGCTGCGGCCTCACCAATGCCCTGTACAGGTGCATCAAGACATCCCTGCTTTTATATTCTATCCCCCTCGCAATATAGGCCAACATCCCATTTGCCTTCTTGATCACCTGTTGTACCTGCAGACTGGGCTTTTGCGTCTCATGCACAAGGACCCCCAGGTCCCTTTGCACGGTAGCATGTTTTAATTTGTTTCCATTGAGATAGTAATCCCATTTGTTATTATTTCCTCCAAAGTGTATAACCTCGCATTTATCAACGTTATACTCCATTTGCCATATCCTTGCCCACTCACTCAGCCTGTCCAAATCTCTCTGCAGATCTTCTCCGTCCTCCACACGATTCACTTTTCCACTTATCTTTGTGTCGTCTGCAAACTTCGTTACCCTACACTCCGTCCCCTCCTCCAGATCGTCTATATAAATGGTAAATAGTTGCGGCCCGAGTACCGATCCCTGTGGCACGCCACTAGTTACCCTCTGCAGAACCTTGATTAGGTGATGTATGTGTTCAGGCAATGTTGATGGTGGGTGATGGAGTAGTAACAGCGTTTTGCTACATGAAGACCAAAGACTCTGAAATTGTGACTCAAAAATCAGTCAGACAGAGATCCTTGGGAATGCGGCCAGGAAGAGCTCTCCAGCATCGAGTTTCAGTCAGCAGTTAGGAAGGCAAATGCAATGTTAGCATTCATGTCGAGAGGGCGAGAATACAAGAGCAGGGATGTACTTCTGAGGCTGCATAAGGCCCTGGTCAGACCCCCATTTGGAGTATTGTGAGCAGTTTTGGGCCCCATATCTAAGGAAGGATGTGCTGGCCTTGGAAAGAGTCCAGAGGAGGTTCACAAGAATGATCCCTGGAATGAAGAGCTTGTCGTATGAGGAATGGCTGAGGACTCTGGGTCTGTACTCATTGGAGTTTAGAAGGATGAGGAGATCTTATTGAAACTTACAGGATACTGCGAGACCTGGATAGAGTGGACATGGAGAGGATGTTTCCACTAGTAGGAAAAACTAGAACCAGAGGGCACAACCTCAGGCTAAAGGGATGATCCTTTAAAACAGAGATGAGGAGGAATTTCTTCAGCCAGAGGGTGGTGAATCTGTGGAACTCTTTGCTGCAGAAGGCTGTGGGGACCAGGTCATTGAGTGTTTTTAAGACAGAGATAGATAGGTTCTTGATTAATAAGGGGATCAGGGGTTATGGGTGATGCACCATCAATCGAGCAAAGACTAGTTTGTATGCAAGAACAAATAGACTTTTATTAGCAAAAGACTTGGAGCACACCCATGCCAATGAACTGGTCTAGACTGAGGCAGGGGGGCGGGGAGCAGTCGCCTTTATTCCTGGGGGGGAAGGAGTCTCAGGTAGGGCCGGCAGGGATGTGTCCAGGCATGTCACATATACAGGTAATAAGCTAACAGTGGTTTACCACAATGGGGAAAAGGCAGGAGAATGGGGGATGAGAAAAATATCAGCCATGATTGAATGGCGGAGCAGACTCGATGGGCCGAGTGGCCTAATTCTGCTCCTATATCTTATGGAGTAAAGGCTTTGCTTACTGGAACTCACAGACTTGAGCGGCCTTGCCTTTTACAGCAGCAAGGTGTTGCTGGATTGGATGCCAGTGTAGGTCAGTGAGCACAGGATGTGATGTTTAAAAAGATTTTCGGGCAAGTTCAGGTACATGCAGTGGGGTTTTGGATGAGTTCAAACATATGGAGGGTGGTAGGTGTGAACACCCAAGCTTTGTGTCTCCTAAATGTATATCCTGACATGAAAATATGATGTATTTGAAATACACTGCGGATCTTATTCTTCCAAAAAATGACACCTTGCAGCTAACCAAGCCTGTGTCCGAATTGGACAACCAAGTCGCAGCACTGTGTGCTGTTGGGTGGATTGCCTTGAATCCTGTGACAGTTAATTTGTTGGCTGCTTTCATTCAGAATGAGCTGAGCTGTCTGATCCAGGGGAGCAGGCCAGCAGGCGCTGCCTGAAAATCCATCAGGGCAGGAGGTGCGATGTCCTGGCTTGGGGCGTGCAAATCCTTATTGAGCTTCTGAGGAAGATCGAACCTTGCAGACTCTTCTGTTGGATCACTCACCAGGACTGGAATTCTCCGGCTGTTCACTCCCCGCCGCCAGCGAGGACGGAGAACTTGGCGCTCAGCCGAATCTCCTTTCACTGCAGCGGGACTGGAAACTCCCGCTGGCGTGAATGGCAGAAAAATTCCGGCCGTTGTTTCTTTGTTGGCGCCGTCGGCCTCTTGCCCTTTCCGTCAAAACTTCAGCACGGCAGAATTCCAGCAAGGTTTAACTGATTTGAGTCGGTCGATTCTGTGAAAATCTCCCTGGAGTTCTGTGCTGGTTTTGATGCAGTCAATCACTTTCAGTGCTCTTGCCTTCCAGTGCACGTCGGGAGGTAGTATTAGACAGGGCTGGGAGTCTGCAGGTTAAGAGTGCCGATGCAATCCCTGACCTTGCAGCCTTTGTTATGGAACCTGGGTGCACAAAGTGAGAAATAGATCAATTTTCCAGCTTTGACATCCTTAACCTTGATCAGCATGAAAAGATCAATATTAAAGGGAAACGTACTTTGAATGGTACATCTGGTGTGTTATTAAAACATATCACAGAGGGGAGGCACAGTTTGCCTGAGTGTTAAATCTGAGTAAATACTCACCTCCTGCTTTAGCTTAGCTGAGAGAAACAGATGCATTCATTATCAGAGTCCAACCTCATCTCTTGATTTCATTTTGAAGCACTTCCCAAAATAACCTTAAACATCCGCTTCCGAATTTTTTTTTAATTAGGGAGCTGTAATTTATGTAAAGCCAGTGTGCAATTATTAATCTTAAAGATGTCAGTCATCACTACAAGTGGGGCCGGGTTGCCAGGGGCGAGGGGTGAGCGTAATGAATTTAATGTTTCATGTGGAGAAGGCAGGGAAGAAAAGGGGATGCCAGCAAATTCAGTTCCCAAAGCATTCGCCACCCAAATATACAAAATTATTCAAAGGCAAGATCTATTTACTTTGGAAGGCCCAACTGAGTTTGTACAAGTCGAAGGGACACACTGTCGCCATACAGAGACCAGCAGGTTATGGGAAATGGAAAAGTGTCAAAACGATGGTGGGATGAAGGGAATTCTGGGAATGGAGTGAAGGCACATTTTGGGGGCTTCAGTACTCTGTATCTAATCGTATTACTCCTATTATAACGTGCAGGTTCAGTTGGCAATTAGGAAGGTCGATGCAATGTTAGCACTCATGTCGAGAGGGCTAGAATACAAGAGCAGGCGTATACTTCTGAGGCTGTATAAGGCTCTGGTCAGACCTCATTTGAAGTATTGTGAACAGTTTTGGGCCTCATATCTAAGGAAGGATGTGCTGGCCTTGGAAGGTCCAAAGCAGGTTCACAAGAATGATCCCTGAAATGAACAGCTTGTCGTATGAAGAACAGTTGAGGACTCTGGGTCTGTACTTATTGGAGTTTAGAAGGATGAGGGGAGATCTTCCTGAAACTTACAGGATATTAATATCTGGAGTGGATGTGGAGAAGATGTTTCCACTGGTAGGAAAAACTAGAACCAGAGGGCACAACCTCAGGTTAAAGGGATGATCCTTTAACACAGAGATGAGGAAGAATTTCTTCAGCCAGAGAGTGGTGAATCTGTGGAACTCTTTGTCGCAGAAGGCTGTGGAGGTCAGGTCATTGAGTGTCTTTAAGACAGAGATAGATAGATTCTTGATTAATAAGAGGATCAGGGGTTATGGGGAAAAGGCAGGAGAATGGGGATGAGAAAAAAATCAGCCATGATTGAATGGCGGAGCAGACTCGATGGGCCGATGGCATAATTCTGCTCCTATGTCTTATGGTCTTATTGAGACAGTGTGGACTCTGTAATTAAGAAAATAAATTATTTGTCCAGAACCACATTGCTGCTTTTGGGAGCTTGCTGTGCACAAATTGATTCCCACGTTTCATACATTCAACCGTGACCAAATCTCAGCCCAAAAGAGAAACCGCTGGAAAATCTCAGCAGGTCTGGTAGCACCTGTATGGAGAGAAAAGAGCTGACGTTTCGAGTCCAGATGACCCTTTGTCAAAGCTACTAAATCTCAAGAAGTAGTTCCTTGGTTGTGAAGTGCCTTGGATGTCCTAAGGTTGCAGAAAGATGTTATCTAAATGGAAGTTCTTCTCTCTCCATTTTGCAGCAAAGTCTGTGCCAATGAAGATGAAAGATAATTTTCATTTTGAGGCTATCAGAGTCCACATTCTCTCAATAGGAGTCATACAATTAGATACAGAGTATTGTAGCCCGCAAAATGTGCCTTCACCCCAATCCCAGTATTCCCTTTATCCAGCTATCATTTTGACACTTTTCCATTTCCCATAACTTTTTGGTCTCTATGGCCCGGGTTTTCATGACCTCAGAGACCCTACAGTGAAGAAGGAGGCCATTCAGCCCATCGAGTCTGCACCGACCACAATCCCACCCAGGCCACATCCGCACATATTTCCCCCGCTAATCCTTCTAACCTACGCATCCCGGAACACTAAGGAGCAACTTAACATGGCCAATGCACCTCGCCCACACATCTTTGGACTGTGGGAGGAAACCGGAATACCATGCAGACACGGGGAGACAGTGACCCAAGCTGAGAATTGAACCTGGGTCCCTGGTGCTGTGAGGCAGCAGTGCTAACCACTGTGTCACCGTGCTGCCCCTGATTGGATGCACAAAGTTGGGACAATTCCTGGCCCCACAAACCCGACCTTTAAAAATGGCTGCCTGGACATTGGATTTTCGGTCCTGGGGTGGACTAGAATAGAGGTTGGGATGGGTGGGAGAAGAACTGAGGAGGATTTTCTTCTGCTTTTTTCTTTGATGGGATGTGGGCATTGCTGCTAAGGCCAGCATTTATTGCCCATTCCTAATTGCCCTTGAACTGACTGGCTTGTTAGGTAATTTCAGAGGGTAATTAGGAGTCAACCACACTGCTGTGAGTCTGGAATCACAGGTAGACCAGACCAGATGAAGATGGTAGATTTTCTTCTCCAAAGGCACATTAGTGAGCCAGGTGAGTGTCTATTGCAAAATTCATTTTGTTAAAGAAATATTCTTATAAAAGAACAATCAATGATTTGATTTATTATTGTCACATGTATTAGTATACAGTGAAAAGTATTGTTTTTTCACGCTATACAGACAAAGCATACCATTTATAGAGAAGGAAACGAGAGAGTGCAGAATGTGGTGTTAAGGTCATAGCTAGGGTGTAGAGAAAGATCAACTTAATGGAAGGTAAGTCCATTCAAACGTCTGACGGCAGCAGGTAAGAAGCTGTTCTTGAGTCGTTTGGTACGTGACCTCAGACTTTTGTATCTTTTTCCTGAAGGAAGAAGGTGGAAGAGAGAATGTCCGGGTGCGTGGGGTCCTTGATTATGCTGTCTGCTTTGCCGAGGCAGCGGGAAGTTAGACAGAGTCAATGGATGGGAGGGTGGTTTGTGTGATGGATTGGGCTACATTCACAACCTTTTGTAGTTCCTTGTGGTCTTGGGCAGAGCAGGAGCCATACCAAGCTGTGAAACAACCAGAAAGAATGCTTTCTATAGTGAATCTGTAGAAGTTGGTGAGAGTCGTAGCTGACATGCCAAATGTCCTCATTGTTGCCACTGTCATAATTTCTGAGACTAACTCTGTGTTTCAGATTTTTTAATTGAATTTAAATTCCACCAACTGCCATGGTGAGATTTGAACCTATATCCTCAAAGCCTTAATCTGTGCCTTACGAGTACATTGAATTTACCACTATGACACTATTTCTCCGAATGGATACTCGATGTGGAGGCGAGCTGGCCAGAAGGCCAGTTTCAGACTGCCAGCCCACTGTCCAAAATTTAAAAATAAAGATAAAACTTAAACCATCCCTTCAACCTTGCCCTTCATTCCTCCACTGCCCCCTCCCTCCATTACATCACCCACTCCCCATGCAAAGCAATTTTACCTCCTGCCTACCAACTCACACCTCCATGACCTGAAAACCTCTATGCCAACCTATACTCCCCCACCCACCATCCCATAGCTCTTTATAGCCTGTCTGAGGCTTATGCCATGCCATCCACCCCATCAACTTAGTGCCAACTTGCGCCAACCTGTGTTTCCCACCCCACCACCCCCCTCTCCCATCGCCAGCTTGCACCTCTTCTACCAACTCACCCAGTATCCACCAAAGGCAAGACCTCAGACCCATGCAGAGATGAGATAAAATAGAATTCTACACAACAAAGTTTTAAGTGTCTTTTACAGATTTAATTTTATTGAATAAATATTCTTATAAAATAACAATTTACTACATTTAAATCCTTCAAGTAAATAAAGTCTTGCAACAACAAACATTTCATTCAAGTGCACAATCCCTCATTACAACAAGCACTGGAATTCATTGTCCCGCGCCAAAGAGTCTAAAACCTCCTGTAGTTATCAATCAAACTGTGAACTAGGCACCCTACTGTGATAATGGGTGGCTGTGAAATCAATCATGTGGCACTTCCAGTAATGGAAACCTAAAGGTTTATGTCAATAGACAGCATGAATAGCAAGCAGTCATTTTACAACACACCAGAACACTTAAGTGCCTTAACAACATGACATTTGACAGGTTTTTCTGAAGTTTTGGTATTTAATTTTGACAGGTCTGTTGACAGTTCCAAAGAGCTAGATAGTAATGAGTTTTTGATCTGTGTATGCACATTTATGCTCATGTTTAACAATTCCAAAGGGCCCATTGCCTGCCTGAAAGACCCCTTGCCTCATGCAATTGGCACTTTATTTCCCCAAAGGTGTCCCAGGATTAGATTCAAAGGGATATCTGGGCCGGAATTCTCCCATCCCACCTGCCACTGGAGTTTTAGTGGGCGGGTTGTGGACAATGTGAAACCCCATAGACAGTCGGGTGGGAATTTTCAGCATTTAGATCAGTGAGGCTGGAGAATTCCGCCCCTTTTATCTCCAAGTGTTATCCTGGCTATCCAAATTAAATTTAGACTTGCTCTTACCTGGTCTAATCTGTGCACTCCTGGCCTACCAAATCCCACTGCAGTGGAGATAGCTGCCTCAGTAAACGGCGCATGCATAAAATGTGTCCCACCCCAGAGAAATGGGAAGTATTGCGAACGGGGCGAGAACTTCCGATTATCTGCCACTTTCACCATTTTGCAGAGGCTCTCTGTCATGGTTAAATTCTGTGCCTCCGAGAGAAAAGAAAGAATTACATTCATCTAACATCTCACATGACCGCAGGATATTCCAAATTACTTCACAGTTAGTTGAGCACTTTTGAAATGTAATCACCATTGGCGTAATGGAGGAAATGTGGCAACAATTCTGTTCGCAGCAAGGTCCCATTAACAGCAATAGGATAATAGTCAAACAATCTATTTTGTTATTGTGCCAGTGAGGAGAGCTCACCTGCCCTTCATTGAAATGATGCCATGGGATTTTTCATTTCCACATGAGAGGACAGGCGGGGCCCCATTTTGTCTGAAGGGCTTCCCCGACATTGCTACACTCTCTTGGTGTGGCACTGATGTGGAGTTGCCGGCGTTGGACTCGCGTAGGAACAGTAAGGAGTCTCACAACACCAGGTTAAAGTCCAACAGATTTATTTGGTACCACGAGTTTTCAGAGTGCTGCTCCTTCATCAGGTGAGTGCCACTCACCTGATGAAGGAGCAACACGCCAAAAGCTCGTGCTACCAAATAAACCTGTTGGACTTTAACCTGGTGTTGGTATGGCACTGAGAGAGTCCACATGGAATCTGAACTCATAGAATTTAGTGTTGTCTTGAACTTGCAACCTTGCAACTCAGAGGGGTATGAGCACTGTTGACTGAGCTACAGTTCTTTGTGTTCCATATTGTCTTGAAGACAGAAAGTATTTAAGATAATTAACATCGTGTTCTCTCATTCAGAATTGGGACCAATGGCAAGGAATAATTCACACCTCTCCAGGTAAAGATAAGAGTGTAAGAGACAAATGATGTGCACTGTTTCTCCAGGCCCTTAGTATCATAGAATAGAATCCCTACAGTGCAGAAGGAGGCCATTTGGTCCATCAGATCTGCACCGACTCTCTAAGCATCACATCCAGGCCCTATCCCTGTAATCCCACACATATATCATGGCTAATCTCCCTAATCTACACATCTTGGGACACTAAGGGGCAATTTAGCATGGCCAATCCACCGAACCTGCATATCTTTGGACTGTGGGAAGAAACCGGAGCACCCGGAGGAAACCCATGAAGGCATGGGGAAAGCGTGCAAACTCCACACAGACAGTAACCCAAGGCTGGAATCAAGCCCAGGTCGCCACTGCTGTGCAGCAGTGCTAACCACTGTGCCACCGGGCCACCCTAAAACCCCTTACCGATCATCACCAAGCAAATTTGTAAATTTCTTTCAACTAGCTTCCATCTTTTTGCTCATCCCTCTATTTCTACCTTCACTCTGAACATACGGAGTGCTGATTATCAGGCCTTCTGAGCATGCACACCAGCCTGAGATTGTGCCCGGGCATGTGATTGATCACATCCAGCCTTTTCCCCAACTGACTGGGAAAGAAAACAGAGTTGGCAGTGCGGAAACATATTGTCCCCGAGCCTGTAACTTTACCTTGCTGAGCCTGGTGGCCTAAACCCTGATCCGAAAGGAGGGGCATGGACAGAGTGGATAGTCAGAAGTTTTTCCCCAGGGTGGAAGAGTCAATTACACGGAGGCATAGGTTTAAGGTACGAGGGGCAAGGTTTAAAGGAGATGTACGAGACAAGTTTTTTACGCAGAGGGTGGTGGATGCCTGGAACTCATTGCCGGGGGAGGCAGTAGAAGCAAATGTGATAGTGACTTTTAAGGGGAATCTTGACAAACACATGAATAGGATGCGAATAGAGGGACTTTGTCCCCGGAAGGGTAGGGGGTTTTAGTTCAGTCAGGCAGCATGGTCGGTGCAGGCTTGGAAGGATGAAGGGCCTGTTCCTGTGCTATAATTTTCTTTGGTCTTTGTTCATGTGGGTTGCAAATAAGCATTGCCCAAATGACATGTGCTTTTCAGTTAACAAAAAAATACCTGGTTAAATCTTTCTACCACCGAGGTGAAGGTTGTTGCTGATAAATCGAATATACTTTGATCTCAGCCCTGCCAGTTCAAGAAAAGCACAGCCAAACACAAAGTAAAGCGATTCTCCCTCAAAAACAGTCATCAGTTCCAGTCTCAGAGGAGCACAATCTGCTTTACAAATCTGACACCTTTCATTTCCTGGAAAAAAAATTCCCTTGGCCTTTCAAAGCGAGTTTCTCAATTTCATGCCACGTAATACAGTTCATCCACATCGCACCTCCTGCCATTAACAATCTTCTAAAATTAAAAACATGCCGATATTTAGTTTAGAATCACTGCATCTGAAGATTTTCAGACGTCACATTTTGTTACAGGTGCAACTCAATCTTAACATGCTGGGATTTTTGATCTAGAGTCATAGAGTCATAGAGATTTACAGCATGGAAACAGGCCCTTCAGCCCAACTTGTCCATGCCGCTCTTTTTTTTTAAAACCCCTAAGCTAATCCCAATTGCATACATTTGGCCCATATCCCTCTATACCCATCTTACCCATGTAGCTGTCTAAACGCTTTTTAAAAGACAAAATTGTACCCGCCTCTACTACTACCTCTGGCAGCTTGTTCCAGACACTCACCACCCTCTGTGTGAAAAAATTGCCTCTCTGGACACTTTTGTATCTCTCCCCTCATTTAAACCTATGCTCTCTAGTTTTAGACTCCCCGACTTTTGGGAAAAGATATTGACTATCTAGCTGATCTGTGCCCCTCATGACCTGTAAAGACATTCTTTTCTAAAATTAATTTGTGGGATATGGGCATCACTGATTGCCCATCCTTAGTTGCACGCGGGTTGAGAGTCAACAACATTGCTGTGGCTCTGGAGTCACATGTAGGCCAGACCAGGTAAAGACTCCCTTCCCTAAAGTGAACCAGAAAGGTTTCTCCGGCAAGCTGCAATGGTTTTGTGGTCATCAGTCAATTCTTCATTCCAGATACCTTCTATTGAGTTCAAATTCCACCACATGCTGTGGCGTGATTCGAACCCGGGTCCCCAGGACATTAGCTGAGTTTCTGGATTAATAGTCAAGCAACAATATCACTGGACCATCGCCTCCCTGTAGATTCTGATTCACAGGGTTTGGTGAACAGACTGTAATTAACCTCAGACAAGAGCATAAATTGCTGAAGATACTCAGCAGGTCTGGCAACATTCATGGAGAGAGAAATTTGCCAGCTCCATGGGCGGATTTGAAGGTTGGTAAGGGCCAGGAATATAGTGATAACTACATCAAGGTGGCTCCCTGACACGTTTACATTGTCGGGAAACGTTCCCAGGAGTAGGCTGGGAAGCAGATTGACTGCCCTCTCCAGTGGAGGCAGCAAACAATTTGCACAGTTAAAGCCCCGGTTAGGGGTAATATTTG
Organism: Mustelus asterias; assembly: GCF_964213995.1. Lineage (NCBI taxonomy): Eukaryota > Metazoa > Chordata > Chondrichthyes > Carcharhiniformes > Triakidae > Mustelus > Mustelus asterias. The sequence continues at coordinate 6,736,698 of NC_135804.1, forward strand.
TGTGACTGCCTGTATTTTGCTCCCAAATAAAGCAGCCCCCAAATACCCAACTCCTCAGGGTGGTATGGGTGGCACAATGGTCAGCACTACTGCCTCACTGAACCAGGGACCTGGGTTTGATTCCCGGTTTGGGTCACTGTCTGTGTGGAGTTTGCATGTTCTCCCTGTGTCTGTGTGAGTTTCTTCCGGGCGCTCCGGTTTCCTCCCGCAGTCCAACGACATGCTAGTTAGGTGCATTGGCCATGTTAAATTCTCCCTCAGTGTACCCGGACTGGCGCCAGAGTGCGGCGACTAGGGGATTTTCACAATAACTTCATTGCAGTGTTAATGTAAGCTTACTTGATACTAATAAATAAACTTTAAAAACTTTAAACTCTGTGTGCAGAGACTGCTGGCTTAATGAACGTGACCTCCCTGAGGAAGGTAGAAGGTCACTGAGGCTGGAGGTTCCTTGTCCCAATGGCAAGGCTGGAGGCAGGAATGCCTGCACCCATGTCCCGAATGACTATGCCAGAGAGGTTTCCCCTCTGCCCCAAGCGTACTGGCTTTGTCCCACTGAATTTTTATTTAAAGCCACCCTTCCAAAGTTGAGATGCCCTCGGGGTTTCCAACCTGCCTCAACAATGGCCACCACTCTCGATGGGGCCACCAAAGCTCTCGGGCTATCAGCACTCTGACCGAGCTCATAAGAGTGAATTAATAGATTTAATAGAAAGGGGAATTAGATCACATTGAAGTAAAATCATACGCTGGTCTACTGCATTTACCCCAAGGTCCTGACATCAGCAGAACTTGCCAGCAAGTTTGCTTACTTGATTGAAGAACAGAAAGTTGAAGTTAACTAGATTACAGACAAGTTTTTGGGTGAAGGTTCAATTATAAACCTACATAACAGCATAAGAACTAGGAGCAGGAGTAGGCCATGTGGCCCCTCGAGCCTGCTCCGTTATTCAATAAGATCATGGCTGATCTTTTTGTGGACTCAGCTCCACTTACCCGCCCGCTCACCATAACCCTTAATTCCTTTACTGTTCAAAAATTTATCAATCCTTGCTTTAAAAACATTCAATGAGGTAGCCTCAACTGCTTCACTGGGCAGGGAATTCCACAGATTCACAACCCTTTGTGTGAAGAAGTTCCTCCTCAACTCAGTCCTAAATCTGCTCCCCCTTATTTTGAGGCTATGCCCCCTAGTTCCAGTTTCACCCGCCAGTGGAAACAACTTCCCTGCTTCTATCTTATTTATTCCCTTCATAATCTTATATGTTTCTATAAGATCTTCCCTTATTCTTCTGAATTTCCACTCTCATTCCAATCTTCCCATATAGACAAGATTGGAATTTTAAAACAATATTCTGTGTAATGAATAACTGAGGAAGCAGCTTGTATCTGTGACTTGGAGCTGAGAACTGGATTCGAATGCTGTCTCTACAATTATTCTGTTACAGAGCTGCACTAGTGCTTTGTGAGAGCTGGATCGCAGGAGGGTGTTCTGCCAGAGGTTTCTCTGGGGTAGATCCGTCTGTGCATGAATCATTAATAAACTATTGTAACCTTGCGTCTCCTATGGCTACTTGGAAGAAGTCCACCACACGAGCTCCAGCGTTGAGAGCCTACCCACCATCCATAAATGAGAGTGGGAGTGGAAATTCAGATGCCCGGCTCCAGGACATGCCATTGGCAAGTATGATCTCAGAACCCCCATTGACTCCAAATGTCAGAATTCCGAATCTGGTGGGAAAATCCAGCCTAATGCTTTAACTTGAATCAAAATAAAGCAATAACTTCAGTTTGAGTTTAGTTAATGATATTAGGGCCTTAAAACGCAGTTTCTTAGCATCGCTTATTCCTCATAGAATCACAGAATCCTTACAGTACAAAGGGGACCTTTTGGCCTATCGAGCCTGCACCGACAACAATCCCACTCAGGCCCTATCCCTGTAACCCCTTGCATTTACCCTGCTAATCCCTGTGACACGAAGGAGCAATTTATCATGGCCAACCAACCGAACCCGCATATCTTTGGACTGTGGGAGGAAACCGGAGCACCCAGAGGAAATCCACGCAGACACGGGGAGAAAATGCAGACTCCACACAGACCGGAATTGAACCGGAGACCCTGGCGCTTTGAGGCAGCAGTGCTAACAACTGTTTCCTGGCACTATGGGAGCTTAACAACACCAGGTTAAAGTCCAACAGGTTTATTTGGTAGCAAAAGCCACAAGCTTTCGGAGCGCTGCTCCTTCGTCAGGTGAGTGGGAATTCTGTTCACAAACAGGGCATATAAAGACACAAACTCAATTTACAGAACAATGGTTGGAATGTGAATACTTACAGCTAACCAAGTCTTAAAGGTGCAAACAATGTGAGTGGAGAGAGCACCAAGACAGGCTAAAGAGATGTGTATTGTCTCCAGACAGGACAGCCAGTGAAATTCTGCAAGTGCAGGCAAGCTGTGGGACTTGCATAATTTCACTGGCTGGAGACAATATACATATTTTTAGCCTGTCTTGGTGCTCTCTCCACTCACATTGTTTGTACCTTTAGGACTTGATTAGCTGTGAGTATTCGCATTCCAACCATTGTTCTGTAAATTGAGTTTGTGTCTTTATATGCCCTGTTTGTGAACAGAATTCCCACTCACCTGACGAAGGAGCAGTGCTCCGAAAGCTTGTGGCTTTTGCTACCAAATAAACCTGTTGGACTTTAACCTGGTGTTGTTAAACTTCTTATTGTGTTTACCCCAGTCCAACGCCGGCATCTCCACATCATGACTATGGGAGCTGGGCAGAGAAAGTGATGTTAGGGCCCTCTGTAAATGCCCTCATTGGAAGTTGTAGTCTTACAAGGGGTGCAATTGGCACCTTGCCTCTGACTCAAAGGATTATAGAAACAGGGATAGTCCATTCAGCCCCTCAAGCCTATTCTGTCACTCTTGAAATCATGGGCTGATCTTAACGCCATTTCCCTCCATGGTTTTTTAAGCCCTTATCAACTTTCCCCAACAAAAATCTGTTTTGAAACTTTCAACTGATCCACAGCAAAAGCCTTTTTTCGGGGATTGAGTTCCAGAATTTCTAGCATGCTCTGAGATTTTCACAGATATTTCAAGAAATGTCACAAATGTAGAATATATTTATGATTTGGTTTGAACCATTGACACGAGGAAGTCTTTGTTAACCAATTTTTCTTGTCATTCTGCATCCCGACTGGAGGACTAGTTACAGTCCCTCCTCTCCCACCCTCATTTCGGGGATAGCCTGAGAGACAGGGAGAGAAAGAAAGATAAAAGTTATTCATCAGCAGATAAAATATGTCGCTTTCTCTGCTAGATACCAGAGCCTATACAGTAATACCAAAGGTCAGTGAGGTTAGTCTATTCCCCCTTTAAAACCCTGTTAACCTTCTGTTTTGGGCCATGTATCTATGGTAACCACAATCCAGGAATAAAAGAAGATGGCACAGTGCCCATCGCCCACTACTATGTCTCCCTTAGTATATCAACAGGCAGTCATTAAGTAAATTGAAGCCATTAGCACCCACTCCCAATCAATGGAACAAAGAATAGGTGTCACAAAATCAGGAAACTCAGATTAGTTCAATCAAGTCCAGCCAGAACTTTTAATGTATTTACTAAACAACCTGCAACTTCACTTGTCGATGCAATGCAGAGCATTCACTATTCTGTAGATAATGTAGACTTTTCACATCAAACTAAGCTCTTATTTGGCTGATCAGTTAAGCTCAAAACTATGGGGAGGCGATGGCCAAGTGGTATTATCATTAGACTATTAATCCAGAAGCTCAGCTAATGTTCTGGGGACTCAGGTTTGAATCTCACCACGGCAGATGGTAGAATTTGAAGTCAATGAAATCAGGAATTGCAAATCTACTGATGACCATGAAACCATTGTCAATTGTCAGGAAAATTGTCCAAAACAAAAACCAAATCCCACCTCCTCAGTTAAAATCTAAGCCCTAATTTGTGCCACCTCATCTTGTTTTGTAAATGATTGCGGGTGATCGAGAGTGGGGAAGATTTAGTTTTATTCTACAGTTTTGATAAGGGGATGAAAGTAGCAATTGGTGTAATAAATCTTCGTATCAACGTTGTGAGAAAGAACGTTGATCATCTGAATAGTTGGAGCTGACACCACACGTGTGACTGTCCCGAACCTGAGGGATTTGCAAATATACTTTCTCCTCAGGTGAAATCAAGCTACAAACCTTCGCGTTTCTCCACCTGAGCCACCCCCAATTTGGTACCATTGTTTCAAAATTACAACACATTATCCTAAACGCAAATTCCCTTTGCAATATACCGCATTAAGCCACTGCTAAATATTGCAGAGAATGGCAGAGAACTTCAAGATTAAAATTGGAAATTCTGACCTTGAAATTATTCATTGTTTTTGTGTAGAGGGGGCAGGATCTGCTTGGAAATGTTGCCGTGGTAACTTTGAGTTCAATCAAAGCAAATAAATTGATTTTTGCCTCATCTAAAAGGTGTTACAGTGTGGAAGATCACATGGTATGCAGTATTGTCTGCCTTATATCCATCCTAAGGACATTCCCAAAAGAATTCTAAGTGTGCAATTTGTGTAAAAACTGGAGTAAATCACACTGATTTTTTTCAGCCGTCGGTTCAAAAAGAATCTCCAGCACTCAGTGCACTGCAAAGTGCAGTAGCGTGAATCAGTTCAAAATTCATGGGGTGGAACCTATTCCCGCTGGAGAGGCCAGCAGCATAGGGCGGAGTGGGCCACTGCGCATGTGCTGATCTGTACCCTATAATAGAAATGACCCTATAATGACCCTATAATAGAAAGGATATTGTTAAACTAGAAAGAGTGCAGAAAAGATTTACTAGGATGCTACCGGGACTTGATGGATTGAGTTATAATGAGAGGCTGGATAGACTGGGACTTTTTTCTTTGGAACGTAGGAGGCTGAGGGGTGATCTTATAGAGGTCGATAAAATAATGAGGGGCATAGCTCAGCTAGATAATCAATATCTTTTCCCAAAGGTAGGGGCTCTAAAACTAGCGGGCATAGGTTTAAGGTGAGAGGGGAGAGATACAAAAGTGTCCAGAGGGGCAATTATTTCACACAGAGGGTGGTGAGTGTCTGGAACAAGCTGCCAGAGGTAGTAGTAGAGGCGGGTACAAGTTTGTCTTTTAAAAAGCATTTAGATACTTACATGGATGCAATGGGTATCGAGGGATATGGGCCAAATGCGGGTACTTGGGATTGGTTTAGCGGTTTTTAAAAAAAGGGCAGCATGGGCAAGTTGGGCCGAAGGGCCTGTTGCCATGCTGTAAACCTCTATGACTCTATGTCATAGCGAGGATCGCGCTTGTGCAGTAGACCCGCACTGTCTGCCACCCAATCACTGGGTAGCTCGATCACTGGCCAGCTCCGTGACCCATGTTACTCCAACTGTGCAACCCCACCACGGCCCCATAAATGGCCCCCCGAACCTGCCCGGGCCAGACTCGAACACCGTTCCCCCGCTCTCCGATCTCCCGATCCCCTTTCCGATCACCTCCCTGCAGCCCCGACCACCCTCCCCTGCAGCCCCAACATCCCCAGCAGGCTGCCGCCACCGCCCACCCACCACCCCCCCCCCCCCCCCCCCCCGCCCATCCCAATGGCTGACCGCAATGTCTGGCCTCCCTCCCTCTGTCACTCAGCCCAAAGTGCAGAGTGGCAGTGGGACCCCCTCCACCCCAACTGATCACCTCCCCCGAGGCCCCGCACCCCATCAGGCATCAGCCCCTTGGTACTGCCCAATGCCTGATGGGCAGTGCCATGATGGCACTTTGCCCCTTGGGCCATACCTGGGGGCCCAGGCTGGCACTGCCAAAGTGGCAATGCCCAGGAGACACCCCCCACACCCGACCCTCTCAGGGGCCTCGATTGTCCCACCTTCACTCCAGCGGGTCGGGCTGCCAACTCCCCGCAAGTGGGGAGCTATATGAAACCCGTTGGAGTGAAATATCCCTGATGGGTATTTCACTCCCCCGATCATTGTTTGCCTTCAGGATTGGAGTATTTTCATAAAAGGTCAAGGCCAGAAAGTTCCTCCCTTTAGTCTTATACTCTTCCTTAAATCATTCATGGGAAAACAAGATGAATGGGCTAGCACCCAGTTCAAGTACAGTCCTGTTAAACCCCTTAGTGCCGAGGTGTCTCCTCAAGAACTACTCCACAACCAGGCATCAGGGAACACAGATCTTCATTCGGTCTACTCGCTCCAAATATTGACTACCCACTCAAGGCGGTTCCCAACCAGCTCACCCCACACCCCTGGTCACCTGACCCATTTCCTGAAAGGGGCTATGCCCCAATACACATAACAATTCCTCCTTGTTTTGGTCCCCTACGAGAGAAAAATAGAAAATAGTCTTTCTCATATCGTTAACATTTTAAAACACCTCGATTAGATCACCACCAGTCTTTCTAAATCAATGGAGTACCAGCCCAGCCACATTCATGCAAACTGTCCTTATAATTTAACCTTACTTGGTTTGGTGTCATTCTCTGTTCTGTACTGTCTCCCAAGGCCAATACATCCCCTTGATGCATGGTGCCCAAGATTGAAATGGTGCACCACACAGGATCTGATACAGTCTGTGGACTCCGGCAACACTGTGTTACCATTGTGTTCAAATCTCCTGAGCTAAAGGCCAATGTTGCGTTTGTCCTCTGAATTAGTGTAACTGTGCACTAGCATTTCATGATTTCTGTGTAAATCAATGTATTACTGAAAACCCTGGCATGCTGTTGAAGCCTTTTACATAGAAACATAGAAATAGGAGCAGGAGGAGGCCATTCTGCCCTTCGAGCCTGCTCCGCCATTTATTATGATCATGGTTGATCATCCAACTGAATAACCTGATCCCGCCTTCTCCCCCATATCCTTTGATCTCTTTCACCTCAACTATACCTAACTGCTACTTGAAAACATACAATATTTTGGCCTCAACTACTTTCTGTGGTGGTGAATTCCACAGGCTCATCACTCTCTGGATGAAGAGATTTCTCCTCAACTCTGTCCTGAACCATCTACCCTCTATCCTCAAACTGCGACCCCTGGTTCTGGACACTCTGTTTTGTTTTGCACTCACCAAATTTCAAACTGAACAGCAATTTATACTGCATGAGGAAAGGGGGATGACTGGTTGGCAAGTGGACACTGATTGGTCGAAGCATTGACATGGACAATTCACCAAGGAACATTTATCCTCTAAACTCCTAGAAGGTAAATTGACTCCGATTGTTCAAGATATTGCCATGCAGGATGCACCAGGAAACAGTTGTCCTCGATGCTTTTGTTGAATTGAAAAAGGTCTGGATCTGTTCTTTTTGTTTGCAAAGGATAGGGACCTGAGTATGAATATATGTAAGTATAATTGTATACACATTGCAAGTATAATTGAGACACATTGCAAGACCAACTGATGATCTTAAGCTGATTGTTGGTGTTATTTTTAGCACACTTAAGATTGTTCAATAAGTGGTGTCCAATTGTCAGAGTCACATCTAATGTTGGACATTATGTCCTGAATTTTGCAAGAATGGGCAAGAATAATCTCCCACGTTACACTGTCATTATGGTTGACAATGGCCAGAACTTTACCAGCAAGCCCGCCCAATTCCAGGGGCGGGCGAGGCTCGGGGAATGGCATTCTCTGTTGGCCTCGGGCGGATCATACGAACCTCAGGCAGACGTGCCGGTAAAATTCCGTCCAATATATTGGACATTGTAATGAGATTTATTCACATCGATTAGAAAGAATCAGGATTCAAATGTCTCACATTCAGATAATTTCTGAAGAAGTTAAAAAGACTTGCATTTAATGTGTGCCAAGGTATCTCAAAACATTTTACAGCCAATGAATACTTACAAACTGTAGTCACTGTTTCAATATAGGAAATGCAACAGCCAATTTGCTCGTACCAAGCTCTCATAAAAGCCAATGGAATAAATAACCAGATTATTTACTTTTACAAGTTGATTGAGGGATGAATATTGACCAAGGCACTAGGGGGATCCCTCCGACATTTTTGTTTGCTGTGTGAAATTTCAGATCCACCTGAGAAGGCAGACAGTATCTTGGTTTAAGAGCTCGTCTGAAAATCAGACTTTCTGACAGTGCAGCACTCCCTTGGGTATTGCATTGGACTATCTGTCTGGATCTTGTCATCAAGTTGTTCAACTGGGACTTGACCCACAACTCTCAGGGATGAGAATTCTGCCTACTGTGCCATGGGTGACACTAGGTTTGTTATAAATGCAGGCTAACCATTGCAGTTAATATTATGCTGAATTATTAACTAGTCTTATCCAGCATATTATAGTGGTAAAGGTATTGGAGTGTTACATGTGACTTTTTTTATTAATGTGATGAGAAAATATAATCACTGATAGCTACTAATGTAGTGACAGCGACATTTATTTGCTCCGACTCCCCTCCACACTTGAATCATAGAATCATAGAATCATAGAAACCCTACAGTGCAGAAGGAGGCCATTCGGCCCATCGAGTCTGCACCGACCACAATCCCACCCAGGCCCTACCCCCACATATTTACCCGCTAATCCCTCCAACCTACGCATCTCAGGACTCTAAGGGGCAATTTTTAACCTGGCCAATCAACCTAACCCGCACATCATTGGACTGTGGGAGGAAACCGGAGCACCCGGAGGAAACCCACGCAGACACGAGGAGAATGTGCAAACTCCACACAGAAAATGACCCGAGCCGGGAATCAAACCCAGGACCCTGGAGCTGTGAAGCAGCAGTGCTAACCACTGTGCTACCGTGCCGCCCCGCTCCATTTCTGCCATGATCTCTCTCCCCCTCTCCTGAACATCCTGACCTTTTCTGAAATGCAGCCCCATGGGAGTGAATGTCACATCTTGTATCTCCTTTAATCCGCCATTCTTCAGGTGTCAACGATCAGGAGGTCGGCAATGTGGGGACTGGGGAGGGGGAAGGCTGGATGTGAACTGATCTCCCAGTATACTGGGAGATCGACGCATGCCCAATGGCCCCCTGAGCACTCTCTTTCTGGCCTCTCCAATGGGTTTAGGCTCCACCTATCGCCCCCTCCCCGCCAACTGGCACAAATCACCTGACAGCTTCTGTATTGCGCAGAGTGCCGTAAATACATGAAACTCAGCTCACCCAAAAAACTGGTGGGAAACCCTTCAGTTTTCCTGCCCATTGGACACTTTGGGCAGGATTTTCCAGCTGCACTCACACCAAGACTGGAAATTCCCGCCCAAGGTCCAAAGACCTTTGCACAATCCGCCGAATTTTCTGTCCCGCCCACTACGATTTCCGTGGCGGGTGGGATGGGAAAATTCCGCCCTTTGATTTTTGAGAGAGAAATCCTCCCAATATATAAATAAGTTGTTGATCTTGTACAGTGCAACAACAGGCACCACACTTCATCTTCCCAGCTTTAACCATTTACAAGCAACGTTACACAGAGATACAGGACAGAATTTTACCAGCACGCCCGTACGAGGTTCACCCGATCCCGCCCGAGGCCAACAGAGGATGCCACTCTCCGAGCCTCACCCACCCCAGAATCGAATTTCGGCCACAGACTTCTTTACTGAGCAATTTCACCTTTCTAGCTTTCACTCTGAAACAAGAATCATAGAATCCCGACAGTGCAGAAGGAGGCCATTCAGCCTATCGAGTCTGCACCGACCACAACCCGACCCAGGCCCTATTCCTGCGACCCCGCATATTCACCCGACTAATCTCATGACACTAAGGGTCAATTTAGCATGGTCAATCAACCTAACCCGCATATCTTTGGACTGTGGCAGGAAACCAGAGCACCATAAGGAAACCCACGCAGACACGTGGAGAATGTGCAAGCTCCACAGCGACAGTGATGCAAGGCCGGAATTGAACCCGGGTCCCTGGCACTGCAAGGCAGCAGTGCTAACTACTGTGCCACCATGCCACCCATCTTACACCGAGATACAATCGTCTTCACTAATAATGTTCTGATTGGTTGAATCTCTCCTATCCTGCTTTCCTTTGCTGACAGATTATCTGCTGCTGACCTGACTATATGTGATGACTCAAGTTCTCTCCTGAGATCCCATCATGCCACTGAAATTCCACACAGTGCTCAGGTATCAGTGTATGGATCGTTACACAAGGAGCAGATAATTTGATAGTTGCTGCAAAAGTTAAAGACCACATGATTCCTTTGTGTAATATTTTAGATAAAGATGTCACAAAGGTCTAAAGGAAGTGGCAGATGGATTTTAATTTTGCACTTGACAAGTTTGAACAGTGGACAACTTCCAAATTCAGTCAAATTGGCTCAGGTATTCGATGGCGTACAAAAAGGGTCAAGAAAGCATATGTTCAGAAGAAGCGCCAAGCATCAGAAGTGTACAAGACACATGGGCCAGATGGAGTCAATCTGAAATCTTCAAGGTAATGAGTGAGAAATAGGTAACTCCAGCCAAATCGTTGCAGGAGATCCATTAATACGGAAACCACATCTAACAGCTGGAGAGTGGCTCTTAAGATGCTGGCAGTTAAAGAAAAATAGCAAGGCATCAATTAGGAAGTTACAGACCGATCTGTCTAAGTCACGCTTTCAAAGAAGGCCCTTGAGATTACAACAGTGGCAACAACTTAAATTTATGTAGCACCATTATCATTGTAAGGCATTCTAAACAGCTTCTTAGGGCGTAATCAGACAAAATTTGACACCGAGTCACAAGGGGAGATGTTGGGACCGTTGATCAATAGCTTAGCCAATGAACCATACAATGAAAAGGCCATTTGGCCCAATGTGTCTGTGCCAACTCTTTGAAAGAGCTATCAAATCATTCCAACCTCCCCTTGTACAGCAACTCCCCACGACTCAGCATTTTGTTTCCCTTTTCTGTGATTTAGCCAATTGCCTGTCCAAAGTTCTAATTAAATTTGCTTCCATCAGCCACTCTGGCAGTGAGTTCCAGATTAGAACAACTCGTGGCATCTCAGAGGAGGAGAGAGAAGCAGGCAGGTGGAGGAGTTTAGGAAGAGAATCCCAAAGCCATTGGGCTGCCGGCTACAGAACACTCCTGATTACCTGGACAAAGGAAGGTTGATGCGCTCCTCCTGATGATGAAGGGCAAATTCACGCTGGTAGATCTTGTTACCAAATGAGAAAATGTTGGAAAATCTCAGCAGGTCTGGCAGCATCTGTAAGGAGAGAAAAGAGCTGACGTTTCGACTCCAGATGACCCTTTGTCAAAGCTAAAAGGCATAGAAAGTGGGAGATACTTATACTGCAGAAGGAGGGAATGAAAGATTGATCTTGTTCCCTGTTTTAAATCAATCTCAAGCCAGTTGGAATGCAACCCTAATATTTTTTAGACCTAGATAACTAGACCTAATATTTTTCTCTGTAATAGGTTGATTTACAAAATGCAGCATTACATATGTCTGCTTCTTCCCCACGGCACGGTGGCACAGTGGTTAGCACTGCTGCCTCACAGCGCCAGGGACCTAAGTTCAATTCCCGGCTTGGTTGACTGTCTGTGTGGAATTTGCACATTCTCCCTGTGTCTCCGGGTGCTCTGGTTTCCTCCCACAGTCCAAAGATGTGTGGGTTAGGTGCATTGGCCGTGCTAAATTGCCCCTTATTGTCCCGGGATGCATAGGTTAGAGGGATTAGTGGGGTAAATATATCAGGTTAGGGGGATAGAGCCTCGGTGGGATTGTTGTCGGTGCAGACTCGATGGGCTGAATGGCCTCCTTCTGGGTTTCTATGATACCTCCATGACCCTCTCTTTAGACTTTTTTAAGCCCAACAGAAAAAAAGTGGGGAAATTAATATATCAACAAGGCATATTAAAGTGACAGCATCTTAAAGGGGCACCGTAACAAGGACAGAAATCTTAAAGGAATCTTAGCTAACTAACTCAAAAAGTCATTTTTTGAGTAAGGAAGCACTCCAGTTCCAGACGGTGCCTACTCGTCATGGAATAATCTCTCTTTAGAAATATTATAGATATTTGATTTCACAATCTCCTTCATCTGAGCTTTATAACACTATAACATATTGCTGGACATCAATTAGGAAGTTACAGACCAATGTGTCTTAGTCTGGTGTTCAAAGCAGGCCCTTGAGACTACAACAGCGGCAACAACTTAAATTTATGTAGTGCCATTATCATCGTAAAGCATTCTAAACAGCTTCATAGTGGCGTAGCAGACAAAATTTCCATTGAGCCACAAAGGGAGATATTAGGAGTTATTGTTACCAACAATTTAACAGACCCTGTTTCTGCTGTAATACCTTCAATTATGTGATTAAATTAGTGGTCAAGAAATAGACCAAAAGACATAGGAGCAGAATTAAGCCATTCGGCCCATTGAGTCTGCTCCACCATTCAACCATGGCTGATATTTTTCTCATCCCCATTTTCCTGCCTTTTCCCCACAAATAAGACCACAAGATGTGGAGTTGCCGGCGCTGGGCTGGGATAGGCACAGACTCACCTGATGAAGGGGCAGCGCTCCAAAAGCTCGTGCTACCAAATAAACCTGTTGGACTTTAACCTGGTGTTGTGAGACTACTTACTAAAACCATAAAGCCAGTGGATAAGATATATTTTGACGATTTGAAACTGCACGCTTCAAGTCAACATGTCAAAGATTTCAAAAGATGTTAAAGGCTGTAAAAATCAAAAATTGAGGTACCAACTAGATTGGAAATGAGAGAGAACAATTGCAAAACCATAAATTATCAAAAATATGCATATCTGATAATCAGTACCTGTAAAAGAAAAATTAATATGTTAAAGTTTCATTTGAGACCCTGAATCAAAATACAACAATTCTGATCAAGCACCGGGTGGCACGGTGGCACAGTGGTTAGCACTGCTGCCTCACAGTGCCAGGGACCCGGGTTCAATTCCCGGCTTGGGTCACTGCCTGTGTGGAGTTTGCACATTCTCCCCGTGCCTGCTCCAGTTTCCTCCCACACTCCAAAGATGCGCGGATTAGGTTGATTGGCCGTGCTAAATTAAACCTAATGTCAGGGGATTAATAGGGTAAATATGTGGGATTACAGGAATAGAGCCTGGGTGGGATTGTGGTCAGTACAGACTCGATGGGCCAAATGGCCTCCTCCTGCACTGCAGGGATTCTATGATTCCACTTGTAACATTAATTGATTTATTTTTCCTTTAGGAGTTGACAGACTGAAAATTAACACTGAAAGTAAATGTTTAGAATGAATGTGCAAGGCTTAGAATGGGAAAAATATGAAGCGTGGGAGTTTGATAATGTTTATTGCCAAAGGAAAAGTAATTACTGACAATGGGTACCACACACAAGGAATTGGTTTGTTTATGATTATCAACCATTCACTAGAATGAGCAAAGCTTGGCCATGATATGAGTTGGCACTCTCATGTCTGGGTCACAGTGAATGTTTACCAGACTGATTCCTGGGACAGCATGTCTGTCATATGAGGAGAGACCAAATTGGTTAGGATTATATTCATTGGAGTTTAGAAGAGTGAGAGGAGATCTCATAGAAACTTATAAAATTCGAACAGGGTTAGACAGGGTAGATTCAGAAAGAATGTTTCCAATGGTGGGGAGTCCAGATCTCGGGGTCATAGTTTGAGGTTAAGGCGTAAACGTTTTAGAACTGAGGTGAGGAGAAATTTCTTCACACAAAGAATGGTGAATGTATGCAATTCACTGCCACAGGAAGTAGTTGAGGCCAAAACATCGAATTTCAAGAAGAAATTAGATATAGCTCTTGGGGCTAAAGGGAACAAGGGAAATGGGAGGAAGTGGGGATCAGGATATAGATTTTGATGATCAGCCATGATCGTAATGAATGGTGGACTAGGCTCAAAGGGCCAAATGGCCTACTCCTGCTTTTATTTTCTATGTATCTATGATTCGAGAACACGTTTTGACATCCTGAAGACATCAAAGATGCTCAAAAATGCAAATTTGATGTTTCTTTTAATTAATTGGATGAGCATGTATTCCGACACGTGTTATTTATTTTTCCTTTTGAAAGTTTATATGTTAGAGAGTGGGGTAAATTTATACATGGTCCTTCTACTGTTGGGACCTGGCAATATTCATCAGCAAAGCAAAATACCGCAGATGCTGGAAATGTGAATTAAAGCCACAGAGTGTTATAAATACTCAGCAGGCCAGGCAGAAAATGTAGAGAAAGAAACAGTTACTTAATGAGATATTCCAGGCCCAAAGACTCAAGGGAAATTGTGACAGGCAATAATGGCTGCCCTTGCCGTTGACACCAACGTCCAGTGAATTAATAAAATAAAGCAACAAATCAAATACATCCAGAAGGAAGTTTAGTTGTCCCCATTGTGTTGGCTGTCCTTCATTTGGTCTGTGAGGTCTTTGCTAAAATGGTTACCCCAGAAGAGTTTCTGCTTGTCTTCCAGCTCAGCAGGCTCGAAAAAAAAAGTATTTTCATCAGCCTTTGAACAAAGTCATACATGTGAAGGGAAATGAAATGCTTAAAAGGAGAAAAATAATTCCGCAGGTTAGTGTGACGTTACTATACCTTTAAGAAAGTTTTTTTTTAAATCATGATCTCTGCAGCTCCAGTGGTTTCTTAGCTTACAGCTTCAGTGATGTCATTGTTGCTGGCTTGACTGAAAATGAGTCCTTTTATTGCTACTTAAGTGACTTAAATGGAGGTGTTTGTGTTTATTCTGGGATTAGTTTTACAATCCTGCATTATTAGGAGGATAGTCATGTATTTTCAGACAGGTTTTTTTCCCAGTGAGTTTGAGGTTTCATTTTCAGTTCTGGGCTCCAGAGATAGCAAGCTGAATAGAAGTTTCTCTCCCCATGTTTTATTTGAAAATTCTGCTGGTGATCTTAAAGCAAGGTTTTGCCTTCCTGAAGGAAAAAATCTGCCGGTGTTGGGGAATGGACCAGAGTCTCTCTGGTGTTTTGGGAAGCTGCCTTGTCTTCAAACTGTTTGGAGTGAATCCAGAGAACTGCAACCAAAGGACTCAATTTCCATTATCACGTGAGCAGTAAGCTTTGCTGTTTTGAACCTGTTTAAAGGGCTTTGTCTATGGCAAAGGTTTTGGTTTGACTGGAACACATTAGGCACCTTTGTTAATGGTTATGGATTATAGTGGTTGCTTTGTTTCTTGTTTGTAATTGATAAAAGTTCTTGGTAATTTTCTTACTATACACGTTAACTGTATTTTTAAATAAACTTTGTTTGATAAAAGCTCCCTCGTGGGTCATTTGAATCATACCTGAAGTGAAACCTATCATGCTTATCCTATCCAAATTCATGATGCAAAACTTATGATTCAGGCGGGCTCCATAAAACACTTTGGAGTTTCTACCCTGAACCATAAAATTAGAAATGGAGAGAGAATTTGTTGGAAACACCCAGATGGGCAATCATTGTTGGACACAATCATGGGGATAAGCACTTAATCAATTTTGGGTAATGGGCTTCTACACAAGTTTTAGCTTTGGCTGCGAGACCTACTCTGTAGTTTGAGAACTTTCTGTTCTTGCCTTTCAATTGGATGCTAATCAGGATGTCTTATGAATTCAGGAACATCTTCGCAACATTTGTGATCTTCCCACTGTTATAAAGGAAGAATGCCAAAGTTTGCAGTTGATTCAAAACTTGTACACAGCAGTTTAGAGAGAGTTATTTGGATACAATGCAATCTGTATGTGCAGCAAAACTTTTTATGGCAAGAATAATTGTGTACATGGGAAAGGCAGAAGAATAACTTTTCCACTTCGAGTGCCCACTCGGTGCATAGCAGACTTTATAAAAAATCATTCTCGGAAAGTGAGGATCACTGGCAAGATGGATATCCATTAGTTTAGAAGAATCCTTTTCATAGAATCCCTAAAGTGCAGAAGGAGGCCTTTCGGCCCATTGAGCCTGCACTGACCCACCCAGGCCCTATCCCCGTAACCCCACATATTTACAGTGCTAGTCTTCCTGAGACTAAGGGGGAATTGAGCATGGCCAATCAACCTAACTCATACATCTTTGGACTGTGGGAGGAAACCGGAGCGCCCGGAAGAAACCGCGCAGACACGGGAGAACATGCAAACTCCACGCAGACAGTCACTCGAGGCTGGAATTGAACCTTGGTCCCTGGCGTTGTGAGGCAGCAGTGCTAACCACTGTGCCACCATGCCGCCCAATCAGAGAAGATGGTGGTAGACCATTTCCTAAAGAACCATCGGGGCGGGTTGATATTTACCTGTGGGTGATGCTTTGAGTCACTTCAATAAGCAGTTAAGAGCAATGTTATTGATATAGGACTGGAGCCACATATTGGCTGGACAAATAAGGACAGTGTGGTCTCTGAAAGAACACTAATTGCATTTCTACAACAATCTGACAGAATCGTGGTCATTTTTCAAGAAACTCACTTTTTGTGAGTGGCATGGTCAGAGTGGATAGTCAGATGTTCTTTCCTGGGGTAGAAAGTCAAGTACCAGGGGACATGGGTTTAAGGTGCATGGAGAAAAGTTTAGAGGAAATGTGTGAGGCAAGCTTTTTACACAGAGGGTGGTGAATGTCTGGAATGCGCTGCCTGGGGAGGTGGTGGGAGCAGGTACGATAGTGTCATTTAAAGAGCATCGAGATGAATACATGAACAGGATGGGAACGGAAGGATAAGGAATCTGTAAGTGCATACGGTTTTAGTTTAGGCAGGTGTCATGATCGGCGCAGGCTTGGTGGGCCGAAGGGCCTGTTCCTGTGCTGTACTGTTCTTTGTTCTTTGTTCTTTGCTCTTATTTCAAGAATATTTTAAGTGAATTCAAACGCTCAAAGTGCCAAGGAGGGATTTGAATTCACACACACACAGACTTATTAGTTAAAGCCTTGAAACCATTAGTCTAGCAACAGCAAAATAAGGCAGCACGGTGGCACAGTGGTTAGCACCTCACACCGCCAGGTTCAATTCTAGTCTTGGGTGACTGTGTGGAGCCTGCATGTTCTCCCCTGTGTGGGTTTCCTCCGGGTGCTCCGGTTTCCTCCCACAGTCCAAAGGTGTGCGGGTTAGGTTGATTGTCCCTTAGTGCTAGGGGATTAAGGAGATAGCACCTGGGTGGGATTATTGTTGGTGTGGGCTCGATGGGCCATATGGCCTCCTTCTGCACTGTTGGGATTCTATGATTCTATGAACATAACCATGCTCGACCTGATCGAACAAACCAGTGTTGTAATGCAACTGTCGGGGGAGAGGATTCTGCAGTGTTCCCTCCTCATGTTATTTATGAGGCCTTTTGCTTGAAGGCAGTCCAGGAGCAGAGCTGCAGGCTGAAGGAAAAAGCAGCAAATCTTTCAAGACCATTTGCTCGCCCGATGGGTTAGTTTAAATGAGAGGTTCCAACTTGCCTGCCTTGAGCAAATGCTGAATCCCAAGAGGGTAGCAGTGTCTCATTTCTCCAGGTGCTAAATTATTGACCTCAAGATGAGGAAGGTAAGGTGAATGGACAAAGAAAGCTCTCCCGTTCATTGACATGCTAACACTGGACTTCCACCAACTACAGGGGAGACCCAAAACCACCCATCCCTCTTTCAATTACATTTTCATGGCATGGCCATTGTTGGCAAGGCTGGCAATTATTGCTGATCTGGAGTGCGTAGAGATCAGCAATAATCTGACTGAATGACGGAGTAGGCTCGAAGGGCTGGATTGCCTACTCCTGCTCCACATTACGATGTTCTATGTTCCGATGTAGTTGGCCCTAAGAAGGTGGTGATGGGCCTTCTTCCTGAACTACTGGTAGTAGGTTGCACACTGAAGTGGCATGCCCGGTCACTACAGAGGTGTTTAAGAGTTACTCATGTTGGTGTAGAACTGGGGTCACATAAAGGTCAGATCAGGTCAGAACAGTAGATTCTGTTCCTTCAAGGACATTGATGAATTGATGAATTGAAGAATGATCCAACAGTTTGATGGCCACTTTTACTGATGTCAGCTTTTTTAAAACTGTCTTCAAATTCTCAGATTGTTGGGGAGTGCTGCACAGCTGGGAGTGACATCTTTCAAGTGAGACATTTAACCATCTGCTCTCACAGGTGGACATAAAACTTTTGAAATAAAAAGGGCGGCACGGTAGCACAGTGGTTAGCACTGCTGCTTCACAGCTCCAGGGTCCCGGGTTCGATTCCCGGCTCGGGTCACTGTCTGTGTGGAGTTTGCACATTCTCCTCGTGTCTGCGTGGGTTTCCTCCGGGTGCTCCGGTTTCCTCCCACAGTCCAAAGATGTGCGGGTTAGGTTGATTGGCCAGGTTAAAAAAAATTGCCCCTTAGAGTCCTGGGATGCGTGGATTAGCGGGTAAAATATGTGGGGGTAGGGCCTGGGTGGGATTGTGGTTGGTGCAGACTCGATGGGCCGAATGGCCTCCTTCTGCACTGTAGGGTTTCTATGATGATTTCTATGAGTGCCAGTAAAGGAGACCATTATATTAAAGAAGAGCAATTATCCTGAATAGTTATTCTTCAGTCAACATCACCATTAATAAATGATCTGGTTATTACCACATTGTTATTTGTGGGGTTTTGCTATGCAGAAAATGGTTGCTGCGTTTCCCTCATTATGACCGTGACTGCACTTCAAGATGTACATTATTGGTGTAGGGTGCTTCAGGACTTGCTGTGTCCATGATAGGTGCTAAATAAATGCCTGTTTCTTCCAATCCAGGAACATAAGCTTTGCTTTATCCTGCGTCCTAATATATCTGCCTTAAAACCTCTTGGAAATGCCAGCAGCGTGACTATGGCACAGTGGTTAGCATTATTTCCTCA
The DNA here is from genome assembly GCF_964213995.1 of Mustelus asterias. Taxonomy (NCBI): domain Eukaryota; kingdom Metazoa; phylum Chordata; class Chondrichthyes; order Carcharhiniformes; family Triakidae; genus Mustelus; species Mustelus asterias. The sequence continues at coordinate 6,755,550 of NC_135804.1, forward strand.
CAGCGCCAGGGACTCAGGTTCAATTCTGGCCTTGGGTGGCTGCCTATGTGGAGTCCGCACATTCTCCCCATGTCTGCGTGGGTTTCCTCCGGGTGCTCCAGTTTCCTCCCACACTCCAAAGATGCGTAGGTCAGGTGGTTTGATGCACAGGTTTACCGGGATAGGGCCCGGGTGAGATGCTCTTTTGGAGAGCTGGTGCAGACTCAATGAACCGAATGGTCTTCTTCTGCACTGTTGGGACTCTATGGACTCTATGGACTACAACAACTCACATTTATATAGTGCTTTCTTAACAGAACTATATCCCCAAGTTTCTCAGGAAAGTAATCAGATGAGAATAGGGGTCAAAGCAAAGGACAGGTGAACACAAGACAAAGAGTTGAGTTTCAGGTCGTTACTGAAAGGAGGAGGTAGAAGTGGAAACCATTCCGGAAGGAATTCACATATAGCTGAAGGAATGGAAGCAGAGAACTGACAGAGCCGACCTCTGTTCCTGCCGTCTGGTTAAGCCAGGCTTTATTCTGGAAAAGGGGGAGAGAAAATTCTCCCTCTTTCCTTATGAAACACTAAGAACAAGTTGGACATTAGCAAGTGTGGTAAAGTCGGTCGTTGTAGTCGAACACGCTCATCCTGTGTATGTTATAATTTGCAAATTACAGAGGCAATTTCCCCAGTCTACTGCACTGCTCTTGCAGCGCAACGGGCCAGGAGACATCAGCGGAGGCTCTTTAGCGGGCTCCCCGCTGGGCGCCACGGCCTTCACACATCTTCGGTCCAGGTTTTTTGGAGCCATCAACTCCGCACCAGAAATCAGTGCAGAGCTGATTTAACTATTTAAATTTGTGTTTACATTTCATTAGCAGGCCTAGGATTGAAGTCTCCAGGCCCACTATCACCGAATCCCCCCACCCCCACCAGGAGCGGTTCACTCCAGCGGGGTTTACAACAGCTCCCCATGAACGGGGAACTGGCAACCCTGTCCCGCTGGAGGGAACAGAGGCCATGGGGTAATGGAACAGAGGTCAGGGGTAATGGAAGGGATGCCCCATGGGCAGTCCCAGCCTGCTCTCTGGTACTGCCCAAGGGGCACCTTGGCACTGCCTACTGGGCATCGGGCAGTCGGAGATACTAAGAGTGGGTCAAGGCTGCCGGGAGGTCAGGGCTGCCGGGAGGTCGTGTTGCCGGAAGGTCGGGGTTGCCTGGGGCGGAGGGGGGGGGGGGGGGGAGCTGTCAGGTCAGCTGGGGATGGAGAGGTGGTTGGGAGATCGGGGTTGGCCGTGGGGTGGGGGGAGTGGGGGGGGGGGTGCATTGGGAAGCCAGCGATTGGGGTGTGGTGGGGGGTGGGGGGGAATGGGTCGGAAGGGAAGCAACCTGAAGGCTGGCAGTGCAGGGCCGCTGCATATGCGACAATCTCAGCGCTGACAGATCGGCGCATGCGCAGTGGCCCGCTCAGCGTTGTGCTGCCGGCCTCTCCAGTGGGAATAGGCTCCATTGATTTTCAGAGGGAATCTCGCTGGGGCTCTGCAGCTCTCAGCGTGTCGGATACTCATTCTGAAAATCCCGCTAAAAAAAACAACGGGCGTTTCTCCATTTTTTATGCAAATTCGGCACTCAGAATTATTTTGGGAGAATCGCCCTCTACATTTTAAAACGACATTTGACTGCTCTTTAATTTATGGACAGCAGTTTAAGACCTTTAGACGTTGAGGGGAAAAAGAACATTTTTGGAACTCTTGGTGCTCAAAATTCGTAGAGACCCCACTTTGCTGGCAGCTATGGGGGCTCCCCCTGATGCCATGTCTGAGGCTCTGCATTGTTCCACCCCAAATTCCAAGAATAGATTACCAAAGTCTGGCCAAGACCTGGAGCCTTGGGAAGGCCTCAGTGGAAACTTCATCCTTGATCCATGGGATCAAGCTCACACTTGAATGTATGGTGATACTCTGGGTGAGGGGTAATCCCAGTGAAACCTGATACCACCCCGAATTTCTTCCCTCCAGTCACCAGGTGCAAATCTCCTTTCACAAACTACCCTATAAATTCAGTGAATTGAAGATCCACACTTTAACCGATGGCTATCTTTTAGCCATAAGCTTGTGTTTTCATCAATGACCAATCTGTAACTCAAAGGCTATCCCTCATTTGTGTATTATTTGATTTATTAGTGTCACAAGTAGGCTTACATTAACACTGCAAAGGAAATCCCCCAGTCACCAGACTCCGCCACCTATTCTGGTACACTAAGGGAGAATTTAGCATGGCCAATGCATCTAACTAGCACGTCTTTCAGACTGTGGGAGGAAACCGGAGCACCAGGAGGAAACCCACGCAGATATGGGGAGAACATGCAAACTCCACACAGACGGTGACCCAAGCCGGGTATTGAACTCCCTCGTGCTGTGAGAGCAACAGCGCTAACCACTGTGCACCTGTCAGTCGGGCCTGGGTAAAAGGGCAGATGGGGCACTCAGTTTAATGGCAGTGATAATGTAAATCACAGTATAAATCAGGAAACTAGAGGTTTTAAAAGTTTAATTGTTGGTGTCACAAGTAGACTTAAGTTAACACTGCAATGAAGTTTCAATGAAAACCCCCAGTCGCCACACTCTGGAGCCTGTTTGGGTATACTGAAGGAGAATCTATCATGGCCAATCCACCTAACCTGCACATCTTTGGACACTAAGGGGCAATTTAGCATGGCCAATCCACCAAACCAGCACGTTTTTCAGAATGTGGGAGGAAACCGGAGCACCCGGAGGAAACCCACGCAGACAAGGGGAGAACGTGCAGACTCCGCACAGACAGTGACCCAAGCCGGGATTCGAACCTGGGTCCCTCATGCTGTGAGGCAGCAGGGCTGCTTTGCTGTTTATTCCAAGACTTGAGGTTTTTTTTTCTCACTCAAGGGGCGATCTTTTTTTTTTTGCTAAGGTCTGTCCCTTCACTGAGAGCCTGCCCTTTCAATTCACAGAAAATCCAATTTGAAACCTTCAATGGCAGGAAATATACTCAGGCACTGTGAGCTCAACAGGTTCTGAAGTTAGATCCTGGAACAGAGCTCTGATTCCACCACACTTCCGCCAAGTTTTTATGCACTCCCCGTGGTGCAATTTCATGAGCACTGAGCAAGCCAGATTGCAAACCCATAGGAAGCTCGCAGAGTCCTGATTACTTTCAAAGGGATGGAACAAGCAGAAATAGGTGACATTTTATTCCTCTAAACACACAGAAAAAGCCGCAATCTGTTCTTTCCACAGCTCGCTTTCACTCTGCAGCCTCCAGTTGGCACAGATGTCTCTTTGTGCTGTGCCAGGGGTAGTATATAAAAAGTGTTCTTCCCATGACTGCTTGGCATTTGGTATTATAAATGCTCTGTGCATAACAATAACTCACGTTCATATAGCATCGAAAACATTCAGTCACTGACATGGGAGCCAGTGTAAATCAGCCACAGAAAAGTTTTAAGGGAGGACACTTTGTGAGTGGTGCAGTTTTAGAGGATTTGGCATCTCGGGGATTTTCACAGTAACTTCATTCCAGTATTAATGTAAGCCGACTTCTGACATGAATAAAATAAACTTAAGACTTATTGATTGGTTACATGGGTAGGATGGGTATAGAGGGATATGGGCCAAATGCGAGCAATTGGGACTAGCTTAGGGGTTTTTAAAAAAGGGGTGGCGTGGACAAGTTGGGCCGAAGGGCCTGTTTCCATGCTGTAAACCTCTATGATTCTATGACTCTATGATGGTGAAAGTTGAGAGGTCAATCATAAGCACTCAGAAAAAGTGACAAAAATAAACTTTAGAGAAAATAAAGCTCTCTTTCATAAACTATTGTGCATTTTTAATCTCATGCTAAATTGCCCCTTAGTGTCCAAAGATGTGCAGGTTAGGTGGATTGTCCATGATAGATTCTCCCTCAGTATACCCGAACAGGCTCCAGTGGCGACTGGGGGTTTTCATTGAAACTTCATTGCAGTGTTAATGTAAGTCTACTTGTGACACCAATAATTAAACTTTTAAAACCTCTCGTTTCCTGATTTGTACTGTGATTAAAGCAGAGATGACACTCATTTCTGCATGTAATGGGTCTTATTCGGTATAGCTCTCGGGGCGAAGGGGATCATAGGATATGGAGAGAAAGGCAGGAAAAGGCTATTGAGTTGGGATAACCAGCCATGGTCGCAATGAATGGCAGAGCAGGCACAAAGGGCAGAATGGCCTCCTCCGGCTCCTATTTTCTGAACAAAAAATTTCACAGTTATTTCACATGTGCAGGCTTCATGGGTGGCACAGTGGTTAGCGCTTACAGCGCCAAGGACCCGGGTTCAATTCCCGGCTTGGGTCACTGTCTGTGTGGAGTTTGCATGTTCTCCCCGTATCTGCATGGGTTTCCTTCAAGTGTTCCAGCATCCTCCCACAGTCTGAAAGACGTGCTGGTTAGAACCCAGGTCCCTGGTGCTGTGAAGCAGCAGTGCTAACCACTGTGCCACCGTGCCGTCAACTCGATCCCATCTTCCTTCACTCGATTGATAAGCAAAACCATCTAAAAGATAGGCTAAGAGACAACAACACAGCCAAACTGAGTAAAGAATGCAGATTTTCTCCTCTTGTGGAGATTGGTGAACCAAATGAGTTTTTAATGACAAACCTGCAGTTTCATGGTCCCAATTACTGAAAGTAGCTCTTCATTCCAGATTTATTTAATTGAATTTAAATTCCCGAGCGTCCATGGTGGGATTTGTTTCCAGATCGTTAATCGCGGCCACTGGATTATTAGACCAATAGTCCAAAAATGTTTCCCCAGAATTAGGCTGCTGCTGCCCAGCTGTCTTTGTAACTTGAGGAGAGAGCAGGAGAGATCAGGAAGCTGAGAGGCCGAGGGAGGCAAGCTCTGTGACCAAAGCTTTACGCTCTCTTTGAGAGCAGTGCAGCTTTTGAACATGAAAGTGAAATTGTGGCCAACATTTTGATTCAGTGCCTGTCGGTGTTGCAGAATGAAAACAACTCCACGCCCCCCCACTGGTGAACGCACATTGTCAATCTCCATCCCTCACATCAGTGTGAATGAAAACTCACCAACCAGTGCAGAAAATCAACTGTTAGTCACCAGGTAATCCTGAGCAGATTCGACTGTGTCAACAACCCTCGGAGAAATGGTGTTAATACCACGAATCCCAATTACAGCAAGATCTGTTGTCACGTTTTAAATTCAGCCGAAAACCAATGTTTACATCATGCTAACTGCAAAAACCACAGGGATTATATAATGAATCTTTATAACCTCATCGTAAAACAGAGCTGCAGTACCAAACAGTGAGCTAAATGGCCTCTAACTTAATTACATTGCTTGTTCACAGCACCAATTACCTCTCATGAGAAACAGGGATTTTATTTTAATTCTAGTTTTCTCTCACGCTCTCCCTCCTATGCTGAAGTCTGGCTCTTTCTCCAGTCCACATACCCTGGCCCCTCCTCTGCAGGATCCCTTTGAGTAATGGGCGGCACGGTGGCACGGCAGTTAGCACTGCTGCCTCAGAGAGCCAGGGACACGGGTTCGATTCCCGGTTTGGGTCACTGTCTGTGCGGAGTCTGCATGTCCTCCCCTGTGTCTGCGTGGGTTCCCTCCGGGTGCTCCGGTTTCCTCCTGCAGTCTGAAAGACCAGCTGGTTAGGTGCATTGGCCGTGCTAAATTCTCCCTCAGTGTACCCGAGCAGGTGTCGTAGTGTGGTGACTAAGGGATTTTCACAGTAACTTCATTGCAGTATTAATGTAAGCCTACTTGTGACACGAATAAATAATCATTAAAAAATTATCATTATCAGCACCTATTTGCTTTCAGAATCAGTGCATGCATGGATAGAAGCCAGCATTCAATCTGTCCTTTTCTGGCTTCGGACGGTCTGTGGACCCTACATTTCTCCATTTCTCCACTCCACCGAGAACATTTACATATGCTTCAAAAAATTATATTATCAACTTAAGATCAAAACTATCATGGAAGGATGAAGTCGTCATGTACACCCTAATTCCCGAAAGACGAATTACCTCACTCAAAGCCAGTAAATTTAGTTGCTTTTATGCTGTCACTTGTCAACTCCTGCATAGAAGCTTCAAATTATCAGTCATTAAAGGAATAAAATGTTGTATCAGAAGCATGATACAGCAATTACAGGTCTCTAACTGACGTGCATTAAGTAACCGTCTATCAAAGGCAGAGGCACACCAAATTAGACTCAGGCTGAGTGAGTGACGGGGAACTGAGTGAATGGCATCATCAGTCAATCGCCAACAGAAGCAAACATGAATTTTTGAAATTGTTTCTGCCTTCTTTCCTTGCTTACCTACACCAACCTAAAAAAACTACCCGAATCTGACCAACAGTTGGGGAGCAAAACAAGACGAGGTCATTTGGCAAGGTCCTACATGGCAGACTGGTACAAAAATTAAAATCGCATGGGATTCAGGGTGGGCTGGCGAGATGGATACAGAACTGGCTTGGTTGTAGAAGACAGAGAGTAGCGGTGGAAGCGTATTTTTCAGAATAGAGACCTGTAGCTCGTGGCGTTCCGCAGGGACCAGTGCTGGGATCTCTGTTGTTTGCCATGTATATAAATGATCTGGAGGGAAATGTGGCTGATCTGATTGGTAAGTTTGTAGGTAAAATGAAAATTGGTGGAGTTGTTGATAGTGCTGGGGATTGTCAGAGGATACAGCAGGATATAGTGGACCACTGAGTCTACATGGGTAGAACTGAGAAATAAGAAGGGGGAAACCTCTTTGATAGAGTTGTACTGTAAGCCCCCAAATAGTCGGCGGGAAATTGAGGAGCAAATATGTAAGGAGATTACAGATAGCTCCAAGAAAAATAGGGTGGTAATAGTCGGAGATTTTAACTTTCCCAACATTGACTGGGACAGCTATAGCATTAGAGGGTTTGATGGAGAGAAATTTGTTGTGTATTCAGGAGAAATTTCTCATTCAGTATGTGGATGGCCCGACCAGAAAGGGGGCAAAACTTGACCTCCTCTTGGGAAATAAGGAAGGGCAGGTGACAGAAGTGTTAGTGAGGGATCACTTTGGGACCAGTGACCATAATTCTATTGGTTTTAAGATAGCTATGGAGAATGATAGGTCTGGCGCAAAAGTTAAAATTCTAAATTGGGGCAAGGCCAATTTTGATGGTATCAGGGAGGAACTTTCAAAAGTTAATTGGGGGAGTCTGTGGGAAGGCAAAGAGACGTCTGGTAAGTGGCATGCTTTCAAAAGTGCGTTAACCAGGGCTCAGGGGAAACACATTCCTCTTAGAGTGAAGGGCAAGGCTGGCAGAAGTAGGGAACCCTGGATGACTCGGGATATTGAGGCCCAGGTCAAGAAGAAGAAAGAGGCACATGACATGCATAGGCAGCTGGGATCAAGTGAATCCCTTGAAGAGTATAGGGGGTGTAGGAGTAGAGTTAAGAGAGAAATCAGAGGGGCAAAAAGGGGACACGAGATTGTTTTGGCTGATAAGGCAAAGGAGAATCCAAAGAGCTTCTACAAATACATAAAGGGCAAAAGAGTAACAAGGGAGAGAGTAGGGCCTCTTAAGGATCAACAAGGTCATCTATGTGCAGATCCATGAGAGATGGGTGAGATCCTAAATGAATATTTCTCATCAGTATTTATTGTTGAGAAAAGCATGGATGTTAGGGAACTTGGGGAATTAAGTATTGATGTCTTGAGGAGTGTACATATTACAGAGAAGGAGGTGCTGGAAATCTTAAAACGCATCAAGGTAGATAAATCTCCAGGACGTTGTGGGAGACTAGGGAGGAAATTGTGGGTCCCCTAGCGAAGATATTTGAATCATCGATAGTCACGGGTGAGGTACCTGAAGATGGAGAGTGGCAAATGTTGTGCCTTTGTTTAAAAAGGGCTGCAGGGAAAAGCCTGGGAACTACAGGCCAGTGAGCATCACATCTGTGGTGGGGAAATTGTTGGAAGGTATTTTGAGAGACAGGATCTACAGCCTTCTTGACAGAAGCCAGAGGGTGGTTGTAGAGAGTTGTTTTTCAAACTGGAGGCCTGTGACCAGCGGTGTGCCTCAGGGATCAGTGCTGGGTCCACTGTTATTTGTCATTTATATTAGTGATTTGGATGAGAATATTGGAGGCATGGTTAGTAAGTTTGAAGATGACACTAAGATTGGTGGCATAGTGGACAGTGAAGAAAGTTATCTCCAATTGCAATGGGATCTTGAGCAATTGGGCCAGTGGGCTGACGAATGGCAGATGGAGTTTAATTTAGGCAAATGTGAGGGGATGCATTTTGGTAGATTGAACCAGGGCAGGACTTACTCAGTTAATGGTAGGGTGTTGGGGAGAGTTACAGAACAAAGAGGTCCAGAGCATAGGTTTAAGGTGCGAGGGGAGAGATACAAAAGTGTCCAGAGGAGCAATTTTTTCACACAGAGGGTGGTGAGTGTCTGGAATAAGCTGCCAGAGGCAGTAGTTGAGGCGGGTGCAATATTGTCTTTTAAAAAGCATTTAGACAGTTACATGGGTAAGATGGGTAAAGATGGATGTGGGCCAAATGCAGGCAATTGGGACTAGCTTCGGGGTTTAAAAAGAAGGGCAGCATAGACAAGTTGGGCTGAAGGGCTTGTTTCCATGCTGTAAACCTCTGTGACTCTATAACTCTATATAGATAGACTGGAGATTTGGGTACAGAAATGACAGATAGAGTTTAATCCGGACAAATGTGAGGTGATGCATTTTGGAGGATCAAATTTAGGTGTGAATTATACTGTAAATGGCAGAACACTGAGGAAATTAATATAGAGAGGGACCTAGGGGTATAGGTCCACAGTTCCCTAAAAGTGGCAACACAGGTGGCCAAGGTGATTAAGAAGGCATATGGCATAAAAAAACTTTCTGCCCATAGTCGGTCCATATCGCTCTATTTCCTCCCTATTCATGTTACCCATCTAGATGTCTCTTAAATGTTGTTCATGTGCCTGCTTCCATCCTGCCTTCATCAGCCAGGCACTGAGTACAAGAGTTGGGAAATCATGTTGCAGGTATATAAAGCCTTGGTTAAGCTGCATTTGGAATATTGCATGCAGTTCTGGTCACCACAACTACCAGAAGGACATGGAAGTTTTGGAGAGAGCGCAAAGAAGGTTCACCAGGATATTGCCTGTGATTATCGGGCTTTAAGAATTCAGTCGCGGGCCCGATAATCACATTTAAAATAGATTAAAATTTGATCCTCCAAAATGCAGCACCTCACATGTGTCTGAATTAAACTCCATCTGTCATTTCTGTGCCCAAGTCTCCAGTCTATCTCTATCCTGTTGTATCCTCTGACAATCCTCGACACGATCAACAACTTCACCAACCTTCATGTTATCCACAAACTTACCAATCAGACCACCCACATTTTCCTCCAGATCATTTCTATAGAAACATAGAAACATAGAAAAACTACAGCACAAAACAGGCCATTCGGCCCCACAAGTTGTGCCGAACATATCCCTACCTTTTAGGCCTACCTATAACCCTCCATCCTATTAAGTCCCATGTACTCATCCAGGAGTCCTACAATATCCTATAGATATATCCTACAAACAACAGAGGTCCCAGCACTGATCCCTGCAGAACACCACTAGCTGCAGATCTCCATTCTGAAAAACACCCTTCCACCGCTACTCTCTGTCCTCTATAACCAAGCCAGTTCTGTATCCATCTAGCCAGCCCATCCTGAATCCCTGGTCTTCCCGCCAGTTTCCAGCCTGCTCTCCGACGGTGGGAGATGCGCATGCATCGGGAACGCATGCGCGAATCCCACGAATCGGCGCACGCGCGCTTTCCCCAAACCGACCCACCAAAAAATTAGTGGGTTGCAATGGGAGAATCACCGCCTAAATAGTCTGGGTCGGTATTCTTTGGAGTTTAGAAGAGTGAGGGGGCGACCTTATTCAAACATATAGGATCCTGAGGGGACTTGACAGGGTAGATGGTGAGATGTTTTCACCAGTGGATGAATCTCGAACAAGGGGACAAAGCTACAAGATAAAGGGCCGGTCATTTAAAACTGAGGTGCGTGGAAATTTCTTCTCTCAGTGGGTGGTGAATCTCTGGAATTCTCTGCCCCAAAGCGTGGTGGAGGCTGGATCATTAGAAGTGGAGGTGGATAAATATTTGATAGATCGAGGAATAGAGCGCGATGGGGAAATGGCACAGAAAAGGAGCTGAGGACAGTATAGATCAGCCATGATCACGCTGAATGGCAGGGAAGACTCGAAGAGCCTGGTGGCCCACTCCTGCTTCTATTTCTTGTGTTCTTGGGAACAAAACTTTGCTGTGGACAGAGACAGATACAGATGGCAAAATCCCTTCTGCTTCACACCTAACCATCTCCCCTAACATAAAATGGCATTATCATTGTTGAATCCTCCGCTATAATGAATAACTTCTCTCCTGACTCCCCAAAGCCTGTCCACCACCTACAAGGCACAAATCAGGAGTGTGATGGAATTCTCACCACTTGCCTGGATGGATGCAGCTCCAACAACACTCAAGAAGCTCGACACCATCCAGGACAAAGCAGCTTATTCAATTGGCACCACATCCATCACTTTCAACATTCACTCCGGCCACCAGTGATGCACTGTTGTAGCACTGTGTACCATCTACAAAAGACACTGCAGCAATTCAGCAAGGTTCTTTCAACAGCACCTTCTAAATGTGTGACTTCTACCACCTGGGTGGATGAGGGCAGCAATATGGGAACATCATCAACTGGAGATTCCCCTCCAAATCGCACACCATTCTGACTTGCGACAATCTTGCTGTTCCTTCATGGTTGCTGGGTCAAAATCCTGGAACTTTCTCCCTACCAGCACTGTGGGTGTGCCTCGACCACATGGAGTGCAGCGGTTCAAGAGGCTGTCCCACCACCATCTTCTCAAGGGCAATTAGGGATGGGCAACAAATGTTGGCCCAGCCAGCGACTTTCACATCATGTGAAAGAATTTGAAAAAACATCCCTAGCCATTTTGGCTCATAGAATCCCTACAGTGCAGAAGGAAGCCATTTGGCCCATCAAGTCTGCATGACCTCCCTCCCATCCAGTCCCTATCCCTATAACCCCACGTATTCACAAAGGAGAGGGACATGTTGACTGGTAGTGTCTCAGAGAGATGTGTTGATCCATTAGAAAAAATCTCAATTACAAGGGAGGAAGTGTTAGTTTTTTTAGGAAACATTAAGACAGACAAATCCCCAGGGCTGGATGGCATCTATCCTAGACTCCTCAGGGAGGCAAGAGATGAAATTGCTGGGCCTCTAACAGAAATCTTTGTCTCTTCACTGGACACAGGTGAGGTCCCAGAGGATTGGAGGATAGCAAATGTGGTCCCGTTATTTAAGAAGGGTAGCAATGATAACCCGGGTAATTATAGGCCGGTGAGCTTGACGTCCGTGGTAGGGAAATTGTTGGAGAAGATTCTTAGAGATAGGATATATGCGCATTTAGAACTGAATAATCTCATTCGCGATAAACAGCATGGTTTTGTACGAGGGAGGTCATGTCTCACAAATTTGGTTGAGTTTTTTGAGGAGGTGACAAAACCGATTGACGAGGGACGGGCCGTGGATGTCGTCTATATGGATTGTAGTAAAGCGTTTGACAAGGTCCCTCATGGCAGGCTGGTGCAAAAGGTTAAATCTCATGGGATAAAAGGTGAGCTAGCTAGATGGGTAGAGAACTGGCTTAGCCATAGAAGACAGAGGGTAGCAGTGGAGGGGTCTTTTCCGGTTGGAGGTCTGTGACTAGTGGTGTTCCGCAGGGCTCTGTACTGGGACCTCTGCTGTTTGTGATATATATAAATGATTTGGAGGAAGATGTAGCTGGTATGGTCAGTAAGTTTGCGGACGACACAAAGATTGCTGGAGTTGCGGATAGTGATAAACATTGTCAGAGAATACAGCAGGATATAGATAGGCTGGAACATTGGGCGGCGAAATGGCAGATGGAATGCAAAGTGATGCATTTTGGTAGATCTAATGTAAGGGGGAGCTATGCAATAAATGGCAGAACCATCAGGAGTATAGAGACACAGAGGGACCTGGGTGTACAAGTCCACAGATCCTTAAAGGTGGCAGCACAGGTGGAGAGGGTGGTCAAGAAGGCATATGGCATGCTTGCCTTTATTGGACAGGGCATAGAATATAAAAGTTGGCATATGATGTTGCAGCTGTATAGAACGTTGGTTCGGCCACATTTGGAATACTGCGTCCAGTTCTGGTCGCCACACTACCAGAAGGACGTGGAGGCTTTGGAGAGAGTACAGAGGAGGTTTACCAGGATGTTGCCTGGTATGGAGGGTCTTAGCTATGAGGAGAGATTGGGTAAACTGGGGTTGTTCTCCCTGTAAAGACGGAGGATGAGGGGCGACCGAGTAGAGGTGTATAAAATTATGAAGGGCATAGATAGGGTGAACAGTGGGAAGCTTTTTCCTAGGTCGGAAGTGACGAACACAAGGGGTCATAGGTTCAAGGTGAGGGGGGCAAGATTCAACACAGATGTCAGGGGGACGTATTTTACACAGAGGGTGGTGGGGGCCTGGAATGCACTGCCAAGAAAGGTGATTGAAATGTGGTGAACCATCGTTGGTTACCACTGTGGGGTTATTCCAATGTTACTGTTGGGTTAGGGTGTTGACACTGTGGGGTTGTTATAATGTTGTTGTTGGGTTAGGGTGTTTACACTGTGGGATTAATATACCTGTGGTGGATGCTGTTATGGCACATCCCGGTCGGGCCCCGCCTCCTGGGGAGAGGTATCAGACCCTCTGCTCAGGCGGGACCCCTCCAGTCTGGATTGGTGTACTCGTGTTTAGATAGTTCCATTGTTTGTCAATAAAAGCCTTCAATCGCTGAAGCCTTGTACCTCGTGCTTGATTGTCGCGCATCAATTTTATTGACAAACACAAAACTCCCGACAGTAAAGAGAGTATGGAGCAAATGCTGAAACCAGAGCGTCTGACGCTGGACCCACGTGCGGTCGGTGCCTCTAACACCTTCGACCACTGGCTGAAGTGTTTCGAGGACTACCTGGCGGCTTCTGCAGCAGTTACTACGGACAACGACAGACTCCAGGTCCTCCACGCGAGGGTAAGCAACACGGTCTATCTCGCGATTCGTGCGGCCACCACGTACCCGAGGGCCATCGAGCTCTTGAAAAAACGATACACGAGACCACCCAACGAGATTCACGCTCGTTACCTCCTCGCTACACGACGTCGGCAGTCGGGCGAAACCATGGAGGACTACGCCAATGAGCTCTTGCAGCTTGCCAGGGGCTGCGACTGCAAAGCTGTGTCGGCTGAGCAGTACATGTACGACCTCGCCCGAGATGCGTTTGTAGCAGGGGTAGGGTCCTCGTACATCCGGCTTAAGCTATTGGAGAAAGGGAACCTCAACCTGACCCAAGCGATGGAGATGGCTGAGATGCTGGAGGCAGCGTCGAAAAGCTTGGCTCTGTACCCCGAAGACCACGTGGAAACAACGTGGCAGGAGCAAGCACAAATCCCTCCTCGCCCCACGGGCTCGCGCTCCCAAATCGACCCGACGACGGCGGCAGCTCCAGGCGGCCAGCGGTGCTATTTTTGCGGAGGAGCCAAGCATCCACGGCAACAGTGTCCAGTTAAAACGGTGATCTGCAGTCATTGCGGTAAAAAGCGGCACTACGCGAAAGTCTGCAGATCGAAGCCCAAGAACGGCAGTGCAGCCTGTGACCCTCCAGAGCGGAGACAATCTCCTTCGGCGTCGCAGTATCCACGAGGTCCGACCACGTGTGAATCCAGGACGACGCCATCGTGGCTGGCGGAGGAGGAGGATGACCACCAGGAGTCGCTACGCTTGGCGCCCTCACCCACGTGCGATTCATGGGGCGGCCATCGTGGTCGACGACGACCAGGAGCGACCAGCAGGGGTCCTCAGTATCAACCTCGGCTGCCTGCAGTGACGTCCAGGGGCCAACGGTGGCGTCGATCTCTCTGGACCAGACAAAGCATCACAGGCTTGACTGTTCGATGATGAACATCAAGGTAAATGGTCGTACTGTGTATTGTCTGTTTGACAGTGGGAGCACCGAGAGTTTTATTCACCCTGACACTGCAAAGAGGTGTGGACTCCGGCTTCTACCTGCCAAACAGACAATTTCTATGGCATCACGGTCCCGGTCTGTACCGATCCAAGGACGTTGTATGGTAACCCTGGAGGTGCAGGGCACAATTTACGAGCGATACAGGCTCCTTGTGTTGCCGCACCTTTGCGCGCCAATTCTCCTCGGACTAAACTTTATGGTCCACATGAAGAGTGTGATCCTACAGTACGGTGGGCCACTCCCTTCGCTGGCAGTAGGGAATCAGCCGCAGCCTCCAAATTGTCCAAAGCGCCCCGCATGCAACCTTTCCACACTAAAGATCACCACACCCTCTTTATTTAAGAATCTGGTACCAGGCTGCAAGCCCATCGCTACTAAAAGTAGGCGTTACAGCGCTGAAGACCGGATCTTCATTAGATCTGAGGTTCAGCGGCTCCTCAAAGAAGGGATCATACAGCCCAGTGCTAGTCCGTGGAGAGCGCAGGTCGTGGTGGTTAAAAGCGGGAACAAACCCCAGATGGTCATCGACTACAGTCAGACCATTAACCGTTATACGCAGCTGGATGCGTATCCTCTCCTGCGCATATCTGATATGGTCAATCAGATTGCGCAGTACCGGGTGTTCTCCACCATAGACCTTAAGTCCGCCTACCACCAACTCCCCATCCGCCCAGAGGACCGACAATATACGGCTTTTGAGGCGGATGGTCGTCTGTATCAGTTTCTTAGGGTTCCATTTGGTGTCACCAATGGGGTCTCGGTCTTCCAGCGTGCTATGGACCGAATGGTGGACCAGAACGTGTTGCGGGCTACCTTCCCGTACCTGGATAACGTCACCATCTGCGGCCATGACCAGCAGGACCATGACACAAGCCTCCAGAACTTTCTGCGCACTGCGTCTCGCCTGAATCTGACCTATAACAGGGAGAAGTGTGTATTCCGTACGTGCAGGTTAGCTATCCTGGGATACGTGGTGGAAAACGGGGTCATCGGCCCTGATCCAGACCGTATGCGCCCCCTTACCGAACTTCCCTTGCCCGCTAGCGCAAAAGCACTGAGGAGATGCCTCGGCTTTTTTCTTATTATGCGCAGTGGGTCCCCAACTACGCGGACAAAGCCCGTCCGCTCATCAAGTCCACGACTTTCCCACTCACGCCGGAGGCCCAATTGGCCTTCAAGGCTTTGAAAAGTGACATTGCGAAAGCCACGATGCACGCGGTGGATGAATCCATCCCTTTTCAGGTGGAAAGTGATGCATCGGATTTCGCCCTGGCCGCCACACTGAACCAGGCAGGCAGGCCCGTCGCGTTTTTTTCCCGCACCCTTCAAGGTCCCGAAATTCGGCATTCAGCGGTGGAGAAGGAGGCTCAGGCTATTGTGGAGGCCATCAGACACTGGCGCCATTACCTGGCGGGGAAGCGGTTCACCCTGATCACGGATCAACGATCTGTGGCGTTTATGTTCAGTAATACGCAGAGGGGCAAGATCAAGAATGATAAGATCTTGCGGTGGAGAATTGAGCTCTCCACCTATAATTACGATATTATGTATCGTCCAGGGAAACTCAATGAGCCCTCGGATGCCTTCTCGCGCGGAACATGCGCTATCATGCAGGAGGACCGCTTGAACGCCCTCCATAATGACCTGTGCCATCCTGGGGTCACTCGGCTCTACCACTTCATAAAAGCCCGTAACCTGCCCTACTCGGTGGAGGATGTCAGGTCTGTAACGAGAAGCTGTCGGATTTGCGCGGAATGCAAACCGCACTTTTATCGACCTGACCGGGCACAATTGGTTAAGGCCACTCGCCCCTTCGAGAGGCTGAGTGTGGATTTTAAGGGCCCCCTTCCCTCAACGGACCGGAATGTGTATTTTCTCAATATCATAGATGAATACTCCCGGTTCCCGTTTGTTGTTCCCTGTGCGGACACGTCGACTGCCACAGTGATTAAGGCATTCAGTGATCTTTTTACCCTGTTCGGGTGCCCCTGCTACATACATAGCGACAGGGGCTCGTCGTTCATGAGTAACGACTTGAGGCAATTCCTGCTCTTATACGGGATTGCCTCTAGTAGAACCACGAGCTACAACCCTAGGGGTAACGGACAGGTGGAGAGAGAGAATGCTACAGTCTGGAAGGCTGTCCTATTGGCGCTGAAGTCCAGGGGCCTTCCAGTCTCCCGTTGGCAGGAGGTCCTTCCAAATGCGCTTCATTCCATTCGCTCCTTCCTGTGTACGGCAACCAATGCTACTCCCCACGAGAGGATGTTCTCATTCCCTTGGAAGTCGTCCTCGGGGATCTCCTTACCAGCCTGGTTGACGTACCCAGGACCCGTCCTTCTGCGGCGACATGTGAGGGCCCGCAAGTCCGACCCCTTGGTCGAACCGGTCCAACTCCTCCACGCCAACCCTCAGTATGCCTATGTGGCATATCCTGACGGGCGAGAGGACACGGTCTCGATTCGAGACCTGGCGCCCGCAGGGGACGTAGCAACTCCTGTCGCTCCTATACCCCCTGTCACGAATCCCCTTTCACTTCTTTCTTCCCCGGACGTGGCGCGGTCAGCACCGGGACCAGTGCATAACAGTTATACTCCCATGTACAGCTTGCCTGAGACTCGGAGATCGACGCCACCACAGAAGGTACCGGGATCCCCTGCACCACCGCTTCACCAGGGTAAACCGGCCTGGGAGTCCTCGAGGGGACAGCCGGATGCTGTTTTGGAGAGAACGCCACCGCAAGCACCTGCTCCGGTGTCGCAACCGGTGTTGAGGAGATCACAGCGACGGTGCGGTTCTCCAGACCGTCTGGACTTGTAGATATTTTTTGTATATATGTAAACTGTTTTCGCACCCCGCCGGCCTTTGTTTTCAAAGGAGGGGTGAATGTGGTGAACCATCGTTGGTTACCACTGTGGGGTTATTCCAATGTTACTGTTGGGTTAGGGTGTTGACACTGTGGGGTTGTTATAATGTTGTTGTTGGGTTAGGGTGTTTACACTGTGGGATTAATATACCTGTGGTGGATGCTGTTATGGCACATCCCGGTCGGGCCCCGCCTCCTGGGGAGAGGTATCAGACCCTCTGCTCAGGCGGGACCCCTCCAGTCTGGAATGGTGTACTCGTGTTTAGATAGTTCCATTGTTTGTCAATAAAAGCCTTCAATCGCTGAAGCCTTGTACCTCGTGCTTGATTGTCGCGCATCAGGCTGACACGCTGGGATCGTTTAAGACTTATCTAGATGGCCACATGAACAGACTGGGAATAGAGGGATACAAACGAATGGTCCAGTTGGGCACGTGAGCGGCGCAGGCTTGGAGGGCCAAAGGGCCTGTTCCTGTGCTGTATTGTTCTTTGTATTTACCCTTTTAATCCCCTGACACTAAGGAGCAATTTTAGCATGGCCAATCCACCTAACCTGTACATCTTTGGACTGTGGGAGGAAACCGGAGCACCCGGAGGAAACCCACGCAGACACGGGGAGAGCGTAAAAACTCCATACCAGGCAATCACCTGAGGCCGGAATTGAATCTGGGTCACTGGTACTCTGAGGCAGCAGTGCTAACCACCGTGCCACCGTGCCGTGCTGTCTCAATCAATTAATTGTTCTCACTGGGTAAATTAAAAACATTGGTTCATTTTATTGTCGCCCACATATTTTGTACTGTAAAAGGGAGTATTGTTGCTGAATAAAAGTTGGGTGGAGGTGGGTAAATTGACAGGTCAATGACAACATTCAAACAACACACTAAGTAATTAAGAGCTAAAGCAAAAACCAGAGAGCGACCAATGGAAATAAATCCATGGGACCATGAAAGCAATGACTTGAACCAGATTTGTATTGATAAATCAAAGTGACTACCTTATTAAAAAGTAATTGATTCATTACATGAATCATTGGTAACGAAAAGAAGGGAGCTGAAGGGAAAGGACTATTTTATGCAGCGACGTATCATGGTCTGGAATTCAGTCATTAAATGGTGGGCGGAAATAGATTCAACAGCAACTTTCAAAAGTAAATCGGGTAGATAATGGGAAAGAAAACACTGGCAGGTCCCCGTGGAAAGGGCATGGCTTTAGGGATTCATTAATTAACTGAAAAAGAGCAGGCAAAGACAGACTGTCCTCTTTCTGATCTGCACGATGTAATGAATCTAGCCGGATTAATTTCCCCATTCCCAAATTGCACTTGAAGGCAGTTGAGGCCTGTTGAGATGTGATTCCATTGTACAAACTATCCTCAGGTACCTCACCCGAGATAACACTTCACTTGGGGATTGAGTGATTGTGCACCTCTAGTTAATCATACTCCGAACTCTGATTGGCTCAAGTCCCACTCCAGAAACATTTTTTTATTCATTCATGGGACATGGGTGTCGCTGGCAGGACAGCACTTATTGCCTATCCCTTGAACTGAGTGGATTTCTAGGCCATTTAAAGTTTTAAAGTTTATTTTTTAGTGTCACAAGTCGTCTTACATTAACATTGCAATGAAGTGACTGTGAAAATCCTCTAGTCGCCACCCTCCAGCACCTGTTGGGACACTGAGGGAGAATTTAGCATGGCCAATCCACCGAACCAGTACAACTTTCGGATTGTGGGAGGAAACCGGAGCACCTGGAAATGCACGCAGACACGGGGAGAAAGTGCAGACTCTGCACAGACAGTGACCCAAGCCGGGAATCAAACCTGAGTCCCAGGCTCTGTGAGGCAGCTACCATTGTGCCAACATGCCGCCTCACCGTTCAGAGGGCAGTTGAGATCAACCACATTGCTGTAGCTCTGGAGTCACCTGTAGGCCAGAGCGGGTAAGGACAGCAGCTTTTAATGTGAGGTCATCCAGTAAATGTGAGGTCATCCATTTTAATAGGAATAACAGCAAAATGGACTGTTATTTAAATGGTAAAAAATTGCAGAATGCTGCTGTGCAGAGGGACCTGGGTGTCCTTGTGCATGAATCACAAAAAGTTGGTTTGCAGGTGCAGCAGGTAATTAAGAAGGCAAATAGAATTTTGTCCTTCATTGCTGGAGGGATGGAGTTTAAAAACAGCAAGTTTATGTTGCAGCTGTATAAGGTGCTGGTGAGGCCACACCGAGAAGAACGTGTACAGTTCTGGTCTCCTTACTTGAGAAAGGATATACTGGCACTGAAGGGGGTGCAGAGGAGATTCACTCAGTTGATTCCGGAGTTGAGAGAGTTGGCTTATGAAGAGAGACTGAGTAGACTGGGGCTATACTCATTGGAATTCAGAAGAATGAGGGGCGATCTTATAGGAACATATAAAATTTTGAAGGGAATAGATATGATAGAAGCAGGGAAGTTGTTTCCACTGGCAGGAGAAACCAGAACTAGGGGGCATAGCCTCAAAATAAGGGGGAGCAGATTTAGGACTGAGTTGAGGAGGAACTTCTTCACACAAAGGATTGTGAATCTGTGGAATTCCCTGCCCTGTGAAGCAGTTGAGGCTACTTCATTGAATGTTTTTAAGGCAAGGAGAGGCAAATTTTTGAACAGTAAAGGAATTAAGGGTTATGGTGAGCGGGTAGGTAAGTGGAGCAGAGTCCACGAAAAGATCAGCCATGATCTTATTGAATGGTGGAGCAGGTTCGAGGGGCCAGATGGTCTACTCCTGCTTCTATGCTCTTATTTCCTTCTCTGAAGGACATTAGAGAACAAGATGGGTTTTTCTGACAATCAACAATGGTTTCATGGTCATCAGTAGATTCTTAATACCTGATATTTTTATTAAATTTAAATTCCATCGTCTGGCGTGGTCAGATTCAAACCCTGGTCCACAGGATATTATCTGAGTTCCTGGATTAATAGTCTAGTAATAATACCACTTGGCCATTGCCTCCCCTGACTTTAGCATAAACTCTGGTTTGACATTCCTTGGTGCGTACTTGGATGGCCTTCCGCGAGTTGAGGTGCCATTATTTATGCGCTCCCACCTACAATGGCAACTGACATGTGCTTTCACGCTGGCTGGCCAATTAAGTGGCATGTAACACACGCTGGGGAGGCTCAGCACTGCTGACGGAGCAGCGTGAAAAGGGTGGGTGCCGCAAGGAGTGAGGGCGCGGGTGGGCATTTCCTGAGAGCTCACTGAAGCTGACAGCTGTGATGGAGCTGCCTCGAGGAACTGCAGTATGGGCCCAATGAACATTTCACAAAAGATGCTCAGGAAATTTGGCATGTCAGCTACGACTCTCACCAATGTTTACAGATGCACCATAGAAAGCATTCTTTCTGCTTGTATCACAGCTTGGTCTGGGCTCCTGCTCTGCCCAGGACCACAAGGAACTACAGAAGGTCATGAATGTAGCCCAATCCATCACTCAAACCAGCCTCCCATCCATTGACTTTGTGTGCACTTCCCACTGTCTCGGCAAAGCAGCCAGCATAATTAAGGACCCCACGCACCCCGGACATTCTCTCTTCCAGTTTCTTTCATCGGGAAAAAGATACAAGAGTCTGAGGACACATACCAACCGACACAAGAACAGCTTCTTCCCTGCTGCTGTCAGACTTTTGAATAGACCAACCTCACATTAAGTTGATCTTTCTCTGCACTCTAGCTATGACTGTAACACTACACTCTGCACTCTCTCCTTTCCTTCTCTATGAAAATGATATGCATTGTCTGTACAGCGCGCTGGAAACAATACTTTCCACTCTTTGTTAATACATGTGATGAAAATAACTCAAATCAAATCAAAAACTCTCTGTGCCACCCAAATTCAACAATGCAGCATAACTCATAACACCTCGGCACTCAGACAAAACTTTCCTTTATTTTATTTCATCCTGGACATTTCATCCTGCCTTGGATTGAGTTTGACGTAAAAATGTGAAGCCTGCCTGAACAACTGTCCCATCCGTCTGACGTAAAAATACTCAGGCCACATAAAATCCTTAATAAATTGCCTCCTTAATGGGATTAATTGTCTGTTTAATTGTTGGCAGGTGTGCGTCCAACCTCGGTGTGAGTCCGCAGACTGTAATGTTGCACGTGTGTGTCTTTGTGCCCCATTTCATGTGATTTTGGGTCAGCTGTGCTTCGTCCATTCAAAAAGAAATTCTGGCCAATGGCTCTAAGTAGTTTGCAGTGCCGTCACTATTGCTAACGTAGGGATAGTAACCTCTTTGCACACAGCAATATCCCACAAAATAAACACTGAGATAATGACCAGTCCATCTACTCTATGATGGTTGGGGACTCCACGCTTCTCTGACAAAATCACGCCGTGGGATCTTTTCCATCGAATTGCGAGGGCAGGCGGGACCTCAGCTTAATATTTCATCCAAAGGATGGCACCCCAAGAAATGGTAAACTATCCTAGTCCTCACCAAGGAGTGTCAAACCAGAGTTTATGCTGAAGTTCGGGGAGGCGATGGCCTGTATCATCGTGAGAATCCAGAAACTCAGCAAATGTTCTGGTGACCTGGGTTTGAATCCCACCACAGCAGATGGTGGAATTTGAATTCAATAAAAAATATCTGGAATTAAGAATCTACTGATGACCGTGAAACCATTGTCGATTGTGAATCCTGACAAGTCCTGTGTGCTTGGCGGCATCAGTGGGGAGCAGACACGTTGGCAGATGTTTAATTCTCCTGTTTAACCCAAGCTTCACTGATGTTACCAGCAACATCTGCCAGCAGCCCCGAGCCTGCCCGGCAGAGTCCAAACAAACTGAAGAGTGGAAATTATAATTGAATTTACCTGTGCACTCAATCTCAGTCTGTATCTAACACATTCATCGAGAATTTTAAACAAAACATTTTCAATTAACCTCTGTGTTGGTCAATTGAGATGACTGTAGGTCAGTGAGAGTGATCTTTGACCCAGGTCTATCTGCTTGCTTCACAGGCATTCTTCTCATACATATATCCTGTGCTATTTATTTGAAGTGTTCTTTGCTAACACATATTGTCTGATTCATTTCTTGTGCTCTCCTGTGGATCCTTCAGTGTTTACAGACAGAATACAGTTTGGACGAGTCCATACACAAACACTTTCGAGATGTGTACTGGTGGTTGGGTGCATAATTAGCCATTGGCTAATTATCAAATTCCAATGTTATCTTCCAGTAACTTCGCCACGTAAGGACTTCTTATAAGAACATAGGAACATAAGAACTAGGAGCAGGAGTAGGCCATCTGGTCCCTCGAGCCTGCTCCGCCATTCAATAAGATCATGGCTGACCTTTTTGTGGACTCAGCTCCAATTACCTGCCCGCTCACCATAACCCTTAATTCCTTCACTGTTCAAAAATTTATCTACCTTGCCATTCAATGAGTTGCCTCAACTGCTTCACTGGGCAGGGAATTCCACAGATTCACAACCCTTTGAGTGAAGAAGTTCCTCCTCAACTCAGTCCTAAATCTGCTTCCCCTTATTTTGAGGCTATGCCCTCTCGTTCTAGTTTCACCCGCCAGTGGAAACAACTTCCCTGCTTCTATCTTATCTATTCCCTTTATAATCTGATATGTTTCTATAAGATCTCCCCTCATTCTTCTGAATTCCAATGAGTATAGCCCCAGTCTACTCAGTCTCTCCTCATAAGCCAACTCTCTCAACTCCGGAATCAACCTCATGAATCTCCTCTGCATCCCCTCCAGTGCCAGTATATCCTTTCTCAAGTAAGGAGCCCAAAACTGTACACAGTACTCCAGGTGCGGCCTCACCAGCACCTTATACAGCTGCAACATAACCTCACTGTTTTTAAACTCCATCCTTCGAGCAATGAAGGACAAAATTCCATTTGCCTTCTTAATTAACTGCTGCACCTGCAAACCAACTCCTTGAGATTCCTGCACAAGGACACCGAGGTCTCTCTGCACAGCAGCATGCTGCAATTTTTTACCATTTAAATAATAGTCCATTTTTCTGTCCTGCTGTGATTACCTGTCTGGGGGAAGGCAATGGCCTAGTGCTCCTATTGTGAGACTATTGAGAAAGTCAGTTAATGTTCTGGGGACCCATAGAGTCATAGGGTCACAGAGGTTTACAGCATGGAAATAAGCCCTTTGGCCCAACTTGTCCATGCCGCCCTTTTTTTAACCACTAAGCTGTATAAAGCCTGCATTTGGCCCATATCCCTCTATACCCATCTTACCCATGTAACTGTCGAAATGCTTTTTAAAAGACAAAATTGTACCCGCCTTTACTACTACCTCTGACAGCTTTTTCCAGACACTCACCACCGTCTGTGTGAACAAAATTGCCCCTCTGGACTCTTTTGTTACTCTTCCCTCTCACCTTAATTCTATGCCCTCTAGTTTTAGACTCCCCTACCTTTGGGAAAAGATATTGACTACCTAGCTGATCTATGCCCCTCATTATTTTATAGACCTCTATAAGATCACCCCTTAGTCTCCTACACTCCAAAGAAAAAAGTCTAAGTCTATCCAGCCTCTCCTTATAACTCAAACCATCAAGTCCCAGTAGCATCCTAGTAAATCTTTTCTGCACTCTTTCGAGTTTAATAATATCCTTTCTATAATAGGGTGACCAGAACTGTACACAGTATTCCAAGTGTGGCCTTACCAATGTCTTGTACAACTTCAACAGGGTGGCATTAATGAACATGAAACCAGGGCAGGTGGATGGGGTTTGGATGGAGATCAGCCAGACTATCATTGATTGATGGAAGTCTGAATGGGCTGAATGTTGTTCCCCTGTTACCAAGGTGTCCACTGCAATGGACAAGCATCAATGTAATTCACAAGTATCGCACCCATCCGGTTTCCACATAACCAATACGGCTCTGAATGCATGACTAGTCTGCTACCCTTTTCCTTACAAAATCCAACCTGGAACCTTCGTGGCCTATGTGACTCAGTCCCATGCTGGGGCATTACGTATCTACCATTACACCATGTCAACAGTATATCGTTACAAAGACAGATGAGGCACAGCCATGTATCAAAAGATAAATGCGACATCATCATTGTCCTTCATTATACAACAGCACAGGAAAGAGCATTGAATTAGTGTCAACAAATATTCTGAACTTAACTTATGTCATTCACTCATGGCCTGTAAAGTAACTCCTCAAAGTGAAGCAATCAGCAAATTACACAGGTAACTCTGTGATGCACTTTCAACATCCAAAGGATTTTAAGTGCACCTGCTGAGTGGATGAAGGCACTGATTTATTGTTATGATCTGGATAGCTACACTCTAATGAGAGCGTAATGGCTTTTTTATCAACATTTCTTCTTGTGCTGAATGTCACTGAGAAACAGTTGAGCTTTCCCAGTGGTTTAGTGGAAACATCCGTGGGAGTTATCCCAACTCTGGCGCCAGTTCCCAGATATCAGCGAGCAGAGTTAACCAGGCTGGGTGTGCCCCATTGCAGCAAGCTGAAATAAACTTACATTTCGATCGCACATCTCGTGACCTCCGGATATCCCAAAGCACTTAACAGCTAAGGAAACACTTTCAAAATGAGGTTACTTTTGTAATGTTGGAAATGTAGCAGACACTATCTGCACAGTAAGTTTCAAGTAAAAATGGGTTAATGACTCAGATAATCTTGTTTGTTCAGTGGTGTTGATTGAGGGATTAATATTAGCCAGGACACCAGGGAGAACTCTCTTCTTCTTTTTTGAAATATTGCCAGGGATATTTTAGAGATCCCCCTGAGATAATGCAGATGGAGTTTTAGTTTAATGTTCCGTAGAACATAAGAGCGAGGAGTAGGAGTGGGCAATGTGGCCTCTTGAGCCTGCTCCGCCATTCACTGCGATCATGGCTGATCTCATCTCAACCTCATCTCCACCTTTCTACCCACTCCCCATAAATCTTTCATCCCGCTACTCATTAAAAACCTATCTGTCTCCGCCTTCAATTTGTTTAGTGTTCCGACGTCCACTGCACTCTGGGGTAAAGAATTCTACAGATGCACAACCCTTTGAGTAAAATAATTCCTCCTCATCTCTGTTTTAAATCTGCTACCCCTTAACCTAAAACTATGACCTCTCGTTCTAGAATGTCCAACAAGAGTAAACATCCTCTCTATGGCTACCCTGCCAATCCTTTTCAGCATCTTATACATCTCAATTAGATCCCCCTCATTCCTCTAAACTCCAATGGGTATAGGCCTAAACTGCTCAATCTCTCTTCATCAGACAAGTCCTTCATCACTGGAATCAATCGAGTGAACCTTCTCTGAACCATCTCTAATGCATTTACATCCTTCCTGAAGTAAGGGGATCATAACTTGTGCTCAATATTCCAGGTGTGGTTGCACCAATGCCCTATACTTCCCGACTTTTATTTTCTATTCCATTCGCAATGAATGCCAAAATTCCATTTGCCTTCCTTATTACATGCGTATCTGCATATTAACTTTCTGTGATTCATGCACAAGGACACCCAGATCCCTCTGCACCAAAGTGAAGTTTCTCTCCATTTAGGCAATAAGTTGCCTTTTAATCCTCCAACCAAAATGGATAACCTCACACTTATCCAGGTTAAATTCCATCTGCCAAATGTTGGCCCATTCATCTAACTGATCCATGACCTATCTAAAGACAATGGGGCTGATTCTCTACAAGCACACCAGGCTGGGAAGCATCAGTGGAGGCCATTTTGCGGGCTTCCCACTGGGCGCCATGGCTTCCACAAGTTTCCCAGGCAAAGATTTTGAATGTCATCAGCTCCGTGCCAGTCATCAGTGCGGAGCAGACTTCAATATTTAAATTGCAATTAGCAAATCATTAGCGGGCCCAGGACTGACCTTTCCGGGCCCACTAGTGCCTCCCCCTCCCGCCAGGAGTGGTTCACTCCAGTGGGGTTTACTACTGCTCCCCACGAACAGGGAACAGGTAGCCCGACCCCGCTGGAGTGAAGAGAGGCCAT
The DNA here is from genome assembly GCF_964213995.1 of Mustelus asterias. Classification (NCBI taxonomy): domain Eukaryota; kingdom Metazoa; phylum Chordata; class Chondrichthyes; order Carcharhiniformes; family Triakidae; genus Mustelus; species Mustelus asterias. The sequence continues at coordinate 6,781,579 of NC_135804.1, forward strand.
GGAGCCCCCAGGAACTCGGGGATAAGGAAGGAGCCCTCTGGGCAGTGCAAGCCTGGCAATGCCAGCCTGGCTCATTGGCACTGTCCAGGGAGCAAACTGGCAATGCCCAAGGGGCACTTGGCACTGCCCACTTGGCATAGGGCAGTGCCAGGGGAGCGGGGCCAGGGGTAAGGCCTATTGGGAGCAGAGACTATCAGGGGGTGATCGGTGGGTTCCTGCTGCCACACTGCACAGAGATCAGTGGCAGAGGGAGGGAGGACGATGATCGGGGCTGGCCATCTAGGTGGGTGGACAACTGGGGCTACCGGGGAGGTTGGGGCTGCCGAGGGACAGAGGTTGGGACTGTTTGGGGGAGTGGGGGGGTGGGGGTGGGGTGAAGTTCAGGACTGCCGGAGGGCTGGGAGGGGCAGGTCAGGAGTGCCGGGGGACTGTTAGTTAGGGAGATCGAAGGTCTGGCCTGGGAGGAGAGACATCAGTGCTGGCCGAGAGAGGTCCAGGAAGGCAGCAATCGGGGGTGGGGGGGGGGGTGTCAGAGGGGCAGAGATGGGGGGGGGGTTGCAGGGCTGGTCAGCGATCTGGAGGCTGGCAGTGTGGGGCCACTGCGTACGTGCAAATCTCAGCGCTGACAGATCAATACATGCGCAGTGGCCAACTCAGCGCGATGCTGCCAGCTTCTCCAGCGGGAATAGACCCCGCCCCCTGATTTTCAGAGTGAATCCCACTCGGGCAGTGATGCGCGACAATTAAGCACGTGGAACCAAGGCTTCGATATTGAAGGCTTTTATTGTGTAACAATGGAACTACTAACATGAATACACCAGTTCAGACTGAAGGGGTCCTGCCGGAGCAGAGGGTCTTATACCTCGCCACCGGAGGCGGGACCCCACTGGAATGTGCCATGATAACTCTTATAACAGGTAAACACCCTAACCCAACAACATTGTACAACCCCCACAGTAACAACACCCTAGCCCAACAGTAACATAATAACAACCCCCAGTGGTGAACCAACGATGGTTCACCACATTCACGCCTCCTTTAAAAACAAAAGGTGGCGGGGTGCAAGAAAAAAAACAGGTCATATAAACAGAATTCACAAGTCCAGACGGTCTGGAGGACCGCACCGACGCTGTGATCTCCTCAACACCGGTTGCGAAACCGGAGCAGGTGCTTGCGGTGGCGTTCTCTCCAAAACAACGTCCGGCTGTCCCCTCAAGGACTCCCGGGCCGGTTGGCCCTGGTGAGGCGATGGTGCAGGGGATCCTGGAACCTTTGGTGGTGGTGGTGGTGGTGATGGTGGCGCCGATCTCCGAGTCTCAGGCAAGCTGTACATGGGAGTAAAAGTGTTATGCACTGGTCCCGGTGCTGACCGTGCCACATCTGGGGAAGCAATGAGGAGTAGTGGATTCGTGACTGGGGGAATAGGAGCGACAGGAGTTGCTACGTCCCCTGCGGGCGCCAGGTCTCTAATGGAGACAGTGTCCTCTCGCCCGTCAGGATATGCCACATAGGCATACTGAGGGTTGGCGTGGGGGAGTTGGACCGGTTCGACCAAGGGGTCGGACCTGCGAGCCCTCACATGTCGCCGCAGAAGGACGGGTCCTGGGTACGTCAACCAGGCTGGCAATGAGATCCCCGAGGACGACTTCCGAGGGAATGAGAACATCCTCTCGTGGGGAGTAGCATTGGTTGCCGTACACAGGAGGGAGCGGATAGAATGGAGCGCATTTGGAAGGACCTCCTGCCAACGGGAGACTGGAAGGCCCCTGGATTTCAGTGCCAGTAGGACAGCCTTCCAGACTGTAGCATTCTCCCTTTCCACCGGTCCGTTACCCCTAGGGTTGTAGCTCGTGGTTCTACTAGAGGCAATCCCGAATGAGAGCAGGAATTGCCTCAAGTCGTTGCTCATGAACGACGAGCCCCTGTCGCTATGAATGTAGCAGGGGTACCCGAACAGGGTAAAAAGCTCACTGAATGCCTTGATGACGGTGGCAGTCGACGTGTCCGCACAGGGGACAACAAACGGGAACCGGGAGTACTCGTCTATTATGTTGAGGAAATAGACATTCCGGTCCGTTGAGGGAAGGGGGCCCTTAAAATCCACACTCAGCCTCTCAAAAGGGCGAGTGGCCTTGACCAATTGTGCCCGGTCTGGTCGATAAAAGTGTGGTTTGCATTCTGCGCAAATCCGACAGCTTCTCTTCACTGACCTGACATCCTCCACCGAGTAGGGCAGGTTGCGGGCTTTGACGAAATGGTAGAGTCTGGTGACTCCAGGATGACACAGATCATTGTGGAGAGCCTTCAAGCGGTCCTCCTGCATGATGGCGCATGTTCCGCGCGAGAGAGCATCCGAGGGCTCATTGAGCTTCCCTGGACGATACATAATATCGTAATTATAGGTGGAGAGCTCAATTCTCCACCGCAAGATCTTATCGTTCTTGATCTTGCCCCTCTGCGTGTTGCTGAACATAAACGCCACGGATCGTTGATCTGTGATCAGGGTGAACCGCTTCCCTGCCAGGTAATGGCGCCAGTGTCTGACTGCCTCCACAATGGCCTGAGCCTCCTTCTCCACCGCTGAGTGCCGAATTTCGGGGCCTTGAAGGGTGCGGGAAAAGAACGCGACGGGCCTGTCTGTCTGGTTTAGTGTGGCGGCTAGGGCGAAATCAGATGCATCACTCTCCACCTGGAAAGGGATGGATTCATCCACCGCGTGCATCGTGGCTTTTGAGATGTCACTTTTCAAAGCCTTGAAGGCCAATTGGGCCTCCGGCGTAAGTGGGAAGGTCGTGGACTTAATGAGCGGACGAGCTTTGTCCGCGTAGTTGGGGACCCACTGTGCATAATACGAAAAGAACCCGAGGCATCTCCTCAGTGCTTTCGTGCTAGCGGGCAAGGGAAGTTCAGTAAGTGGGCGCATACGGTCTGGATCAGGGCCAATGACCCCGCTTTCCACCACGTATCCGAGGATGGCTAACCTGCGTGTACGGAATACGCACTTCTCCCTGTTATAGGTCAGATTCAGGCGAGATGCAGTGCGCAGAAAGTGTTGGAGATTCGTGTCGTGGTCCTGCTGGTCATGGCCGCAGATGGTGACGTTATCCAGGTACGGGAAGGTAGCCCGCAACCCGTTCTGGTCCACCATTCGGTCCATAGCACGCTGGAAGACCGAGACCCCATTGGTGACACCAAATGGAACCCTGAGGAATTGGTATAGACGACCATCCGCCTCAAAAGCCGTATATTGTCGGTCCTCTGGGCGGATGGGGAGTTGATGGTAGGCGGACTTAAGGTCTATGGTAGAGAACACTCGGTACTGCGCAATCTGATTGACCATATCAGAAATGCGCGGGAGAGGATACGCATCCAGCTGCGTATAACGATTAATGGTCTGACTATAGTCGATGACCATCCGAGGTTTGTTCCCGCTTTTGACTACCACGACCTGCGCTCTCCACGGACTAGCACTGGCCTGTATGATCCCTTCCTTGAGGAGCCGCTGAACCTCAGATCTAATAAAGATCCGGTCCTCAGTGCTGTAACGCCTACTTTTAGTAGCGATGGGCTTGCAGCCAGGTACCAGATTCTTAAAGAGGGACGGTGTAGTGATTTTCAGGGTGGATAGATTGCATGCGGGGCGCTTTGGGCAATTTGGAGGCTGCGGCTGATTCCCTACTGCCAGTGAAGGGAGTGGCCCACCGTACTGTACGATCACACTCTTCATGTGGACCATAAAATTTAGTCCGAGGAGAATTGGCGCACAAAGGTGAGGTAACACAAGGAGCCTGTATTGCTCGTAAATTGTGCCCTGTACCTCAAGAGTTACCATACATCGTCCTTGGATCGGTACAGACCGGGACCGTGATGCCATGGAAATTGTCTGCTTGGCAGGGAGAACCCGGAGTCCACACCTTTTAGCAGTTTCAGGGTGTATGAAACTTTCGGTGCTCCCACTGTCAAACAGACAATTCACAGTTCGACCACTTACCTTTATATCCATCATGGAATTCTCAAGCCTGTGGTGCTTAGTCTGGTCCAGGGAGATCGACGCCACCGTTGGCCCCTGGGCGTCACTGCATGCCACCGATGTTGATGCTGAGGACCCCTGCTGGTCGCTCCTAGTCGTCGTGGACCATGATGGCCGCCCCCATGAATCGCACGTGGGCGAGGGCGCCAAACGCAGCGACTCCTGGTGGTCTTCCTCCTCCTCCGTCAGCCACGATGGCGCCGTCCTGGGTTCGCACGTGGTCGGACCTCGTGGGTACTGCAACGCCGAAGGAGATTGTCTCCGTTCTGGAGGGTTACAAGCTGCACTGCCGTTTTTAGACTTTGACCTGCAGACTTTGCCGTAGTGGCCTTTTTTACCGCACTGGCTGCAGATTGCCGTTCTTGCCGGACACTGTTGCCGTGGATGCTTGGCCCCACCACAAAAATAGCATCGCTGGCCACCTGGAGCTGCCGCCGTCGTCGGATCGATCTGGGAGCGCGGGTTAGCGGGGCGAGGAGGGAGCTGAGCTTGCTCCTGCCACGTTGACTGCACGTGGTCCTCGGGGTACAGCGCCAATCTCTTCGACGCCGCTTCCAGCATCCCAGCCATCTCCATTGCTTGGGTCAAGTCGAGGTTCCCCTTTTCCAGCAATTTAAGCCTGATGTACGAGGACCCTACCCCTGCTACGAACGCGTCTCGGGCGAGGTCGTACATATATTGTTCGGCTGATACGTCTTTACAATCGCAACCCCTGGCAAGCTGCAGGAGCTCATTGGCGTAGTCCTCCATGGTTTCGCCCGACTGCCGACGTCGTGTAGCGAGGAGGTAACGAGCGTGTATCTCGTTGGGTGGCTTCGTGTATCGTTTTTTCAGGAGCTCGACGGCCCTCGGGTAAGTGGGAGCCGCACGAATGGCGAGATAAATCGTGTCGCTTACCCTTGCGTGGAGGACCTGGAGTTTATCACTGTCTGTAGTGATAGCTACAGAGGCTGCCAGGTAGTCCTCGAAACACTTCCACCAGTGGTCGAATGTGTTAGCGGCACCGACCGCACGTGGGTCCAGTGCCAGACGATCTGGTTTTAAGATCTGTTCCATACTCTTTTTTTGTACAGCTGTGAGTTTTCTGTTACACAATAAAATTGATGCGCGACAATTAAGCACGTGGAACCAAGGCTTCGATATTGAAGGCTTTTATTGTGTAATAATGGAACTACTAACACGAATACACCAGTTCAGACTGAAGGGGTCCTGCCGGAGCAGAGGGTCTTATACCTCGCCACCGGAGGCGGGACCCCACTGGAATGTGCCATGATAACACTTATAACAGGTAAACACCCTAACCCAACAACATTGTACAACCCCCACAGTAACAACACCCTAGCCCAACAGTAACATAATAACAACCCCCAGTGGTGAACCAACGATGGTTCACCACAGGCAGTCTGTGATGCAGTGAGTGTTGGAGATCCATTCTGAAAATCCCGCTAAAAAAAAACAACGGGAGTTACTCCCGTTTTCACATGAATTGGAGACTTAGGAATTTTTTGGTAGAATCCCGGCCAGCACCTCCAGCTGTGTAGCACTCTCCTTGTCCTTTGTACCTGTTTGATCCATCTGAGGGACCATCTGATCCGCTTCAGCAGGCAGTTGAGGGGCAACCTCATTGAAGTGGGCTTGGAGATATATAGGCTGGGCATGGATTGGCAGATTTTCCTCACTAAAGGGCTTTATTAAACAAATTAATGACAATCCAAGCACTTAATGGTCATTTTTACTGCTATCAGCTTTTATTGATAATGGTTTTGGATTCAAGATGAATTTATATCTGTGGAACAGAGACAATCTAATTGCATGGCTGAATAATTCTGCATCGGTTTCCAATTATATGGAATGGAATTCAAATTCTCAAAACAACGCATGGTTGGATTTGAACTCATGTTCTCTGGATTATTAATCCAGGCTCCTTCATGACTTGTTCAGTAAGGTAATCGCTCCTAATTGCACACACCATTAATTAGCAAATATCACAACATGGTGATAATGTAACTGCTTCATACATAAACCTTTCTGAGTTCTGAATGAACTATTTAATGGTGGCTTCATTGGCTATGTATACTCTGTCATTATACCATATACATCACAGGGAACCAAATTGATTTGCTGGTATGTCAATAATTTTGGATTAATGTTACATTGTCCATTTCATTACTTTAGATTTCTCAGACGCCAGTCAGTTTATAGCACACTCCCTCCTCTGAGCAAGAAGATTGTGCATTTAATTGAAGAGACTTCAGCAGAACATTTAGACAATCACTTTGGCTCAGTGCTGAGGGAGTGCTGCACATTTGAAGGACATCAACTTTCAGGCAAAACGTTACACCAAGACCTCATCATGTGGACATAAAAGATCCTGGGGTGAATTTTCCCGTTCCGCCTGCCATGGGAACTGTAGCGGGTGAGGCGAGGACCATGAGAAGGTCCACTGACCTCTGGCGAGATTTTCCAGGTTCGGGGCAAGCGTGGCTGGATAATCCCGCCCCCTGTCTCACTCTATCATTTTGAACATCTTAATTAAGTCTCTCCTTAACCTTAGGATAAAAGCAAAATTCTGCAGATGCTGGCATCTGAAACAAAAACAGAAAATGCTGGAAAATCTCAGCAGATCTGACAGCATCAGTGGGGAGAGAATAGAGGCAAAGTTTCGAGTCTGGATGACCCTCCCTCAGAGCTACTCTGAGGAAAGGTCATGCAGATTTAAAGGCTGGGAAAGTCTGTTGAAATCTGTACTATTTTAACATGTAACTTTACATATACAGAGGACAGGAATGAGATAATCTGGTGAACTGGTGCGACAACAATAATCTCTCCCTCAATGTCAACAAAATGAAGGAGCTTGTCATCGACTTTGGGAAGCATAGAGGAGAACATGCCCCTGTCTACATCAACGGGGATGAAGTAGAAAGGGTTGAGAGCTTCAAATTTTTAGATGTCCAGATCACCAACAACCTGTCCTGGTCCCCCCATGCCGACACTATAGTTAAGAAAGCCCACCAACGCCTCTACTTTCTCAGAAGACTGAGGAAATTTGGCATGTCAGCTACGACTCTCACCAACTTTTACGGATGCACCATAGAAAGCATTCTTTCTGGCTGTATCACAGATTGGTATGGCTCCTGCTTTGCCCAAGATCGCAAGAAATTACAAAAGGTTGTGAATGTCGCCCAATCCATCACGCAAACCAGCTTCCCATCCATTGACTCTGTCTACACTTCCCGCTGCCTCAGCAAAGCAGCCGGCATTATCAAGGACCCCACGCACCCCAGACATTCTCTCTTCCACCTTCTTCCGTTGGGAGAAAGGTACAGAAGTCTGAGATCACGTACTAACCGACTCAAGAACAGCTTCTTCCCTGCTGCCATCATACTTTTGAATAGACCTACCTTTCATTGAGTTGATCTTTCTCTGCACCCGAGCTATGACTGTAACACTACATTTTGCACTCTCTCGTTTCCTCCTCTATGAACGGTATGCTCTTTCTGTACAGCGCGCAAGAAACAATACTTTTCACTGTATAACAATACATGTGACAATAATAAATCAAATCAAATTTGTGGCATGGTGAAACTCCTGTACAAAACTGCATTATTTTATCATTTGACTTTATGTGTGGCATGTTCTAAATCCTAAAATCCCTGTTTAAATCTGCATTATTTTGTTCTATGTCTTTACCTGTGGCAAGTTTCAAATCTGTGAAACTCCTGTTTATGTCATGTTATGATTCCGTGACTAACCTGTTTAAATCTGCATTATTTTGTTGTATATCTTTACGTGCGACAAATTTCAAATCTGTGCAACTCCTGTTTAAATCTGGCAGCACGGTGGCACAGTGGTTAGCGCTTTTGCTTCACAGCGCCGGGGACCTGGGTTCAATCCCCAGCTTGGGTCACTGTCTGTGTGGAGTTTGCACGTTCCCCCCATGTCTGCGTGGGTTTGCTCTGGTTTCCTCCCACAGTCTGAAAGATATGCTGGTTCGGTGCATTGACCCGAACATATGCCGGAGTGTGGCGACTAGGGGAATTGCACAGTAACTTCATTGGAGTGTTAATGTAAGCCTTACTTGTGACTAATAAATATACTTTAACTTTATTCTACCATATACGTGTGGCATGTTCTAATTCTGTGGAACTCCTGTTAAAATCTGTATTATTTTCTTCTGTAACTTGACATGTGGCAAGTTTCAAATCTGTGAAACTACTGCTTAACTCTGCATTATTTTGTTCTCTAACTTAACCTTTGGCAAGCTTTCGATCTGTGAAACTCCCATTTAAATCTGCATTATTTTGTTCCATAAATTTACAAGTGGCATGTTCTGAATCTGTGAAACTTGTGTTTAAATCTGTATTATTTTATCAGATAACTTTACTTGCGGCATGTTCTAAATCTGTGAAACTGAAGATAAACCTATCTTTTTATTCCATAACTTTTAGTGTGGCAAGGTTTCAATCCATGAAACTACTGTTTAAATCTGCATTATTTTATTCTATCACTGTACATGAGAGAAGGGGAGAAGGAGAGGGAATAAGAAGGGGAGGGGGGAGTGAAGGTGGAGAAGGCAGGGAGGGGAGGAGAAGAAGGGGGTGTGAGGGGGAAAAGAGGGAGGGTTACTGTCTCATCAAACACTCCGAGGACAAGTAGATCACAGAATTAGATACAGAGTAAAGCTCCCTCTAAACTGTCCCCATCAAACACTTCCAGGACAGGTACAGCACGGGGTTAGACACAGAGTAAAGCTCCCTCTACACTGTCCCCCATCAAACACTCCCAGGCTAGGTGGATCACGGGGTTAGGTACTGACTAAAACTCCCTCTAAACTGTCCCCATCAAACATTCCCAGGATATGTTAAGCATGGGGTTAGATACAGAGTAAAGGTAAAATACTGCGTATGCTGGAATTTGAAACAAAAACAGAAAATACTGGGGAAAGTCAGCAGGTTTGACAGCATCAATGGAGAGAAGAGAGCGATTTTTCGAGTCTGGATGAACCTTCATCAGAGCGGTACAGAGTAAAGCTCCCAGGACTGGTATAACATGGGGTTAGACAAGGACCTTCATGGCAGGCTGGTATTAAAGGTAAAGTCTCATGCGATCCGAGTGTGCTGGCTGGATTGATACAGAACTGGCTCGGTCAATGAAGGCGGAGAGTAGTGGTGAAAGTGTGCTTTTCAGAATGGAAATCTGTAGCTAGTGGTGTGCCGCATAGATCAGTGCTGGGACCGTTACTGTTTGCAATATATATCAATGATTTGGAGGAAATTACAGGCGGTCTGATTAGTAAGTTTGCAGGTGACCCAAAACTTGGTGGAGTTGCAGATTGTGATCAGGATTGTCTCTGGATATACCAGGATTTAAATAGATTGCAGACTTGGGCGGGGAAATGGCAGATGGAGTTTAATCCGAACAAATGAGAGGTGATTAAATTTGGAGGATCAAATTCAGGTGCAAATTATACAATAAATCACAAACCTCTTAGAAGCATTGACATACAGAAGGATCTGGTGTACAGGGCCATGGATCACTAAAAGTGGCAACACAGTTGGATAAGGTGGTCAAGAAGGCATAGAGCATGCTTGCCCTCATCAGCCAGGGCATCGAGTAAGAAAGTTGGCAAGTTATATTATAGCTGTATCAAGCTCTTTAGGGCACATTTGGAATATTGCATACAGTTCTGGTCGTCACATTACAGGTGGACATGATGCTTTGGAGAGGGTGTAAAGAAGGTTTATGAGGACGTTGCCTGGTCTGGACGGTTTTAGGTTTGAGGAGAGGTTGGATCAACACAGGTTGTTTTCACTGGAAAGGCAGAGGCTGAGGGGTGACCTGATAGAGGTCTACGAAATTATGGTGGATCGTCAGAGGCTTTTTCCCAGGCTGGAAAGGTCAACTACAAAAGGTGAGAAGGGTAAAGTTTAGGGTAGATGTGCGGGGAAAGTTTTTCATAGAGTGTGGTGGGTGCCTGGAACGCGCTGCCAGTGGAGGTGGTGGAAGCAGGCACATTAGCAACATTCAAGGTGTATCTTGATAAACACATGAACGGGAAGTGCACAGAGGGATAGAAACTGCATATCGGTGTGGGCTTGGTGGGCCGAAGGGCCTGTTCCTGTGCTGTATTGTTCTTTGTTCTTAGACCAGGGAGATCCTACGTTTCATTAGGTTGTTCACCTCAGTTAAGTATGGATTCACTAATGAGGTAACAGAGTGTTGTGTGATCTGCCCCAATGGGGAATCCAGGAGAAACACCTTTACCCAGAGAGGAGTGAGAAATCTGCAAATCATTACCACCAATCGAGGCAAATAATGAGCGGGATTCTCTGATCTCATTCATCCTGTCCCCGCTGCCAGAGGGAATGGAGAATTCGGAGCTCAGCCAAAACTCTGTTCACTGCAGCGGCAGCAGAGAATCCCAGCCACGGACGAGGTCGGAGGCTTCCGGTGAATGCAAATACAATTAAAGAGGAGTGAGATTGGCAGGTAGAAAGGCATAGGAAGCTATGTTTATGAGGTGGGATGAGAAGGATGGGAGCAGACTCAGTGGATCATAAACACTGCCAAGGATTTGTTGGATTTAATTTTAGTTTTTTTTTGTTTGTCAAACACTTTAATTGTAAGGTTTTGCAATGCCAGGGTGAAATGACAGAGAGGGGAATGATAAAACAAGGGAATTATATTCCAACATAATCAGCTGTTTAAGGAAAGGAGGAAACTTTATTGAAGAGAGAAAAGAGAAATGTTTCTCTGCTGTGAAACTACTGAGGGACTAAAATGATGGATGAAGGCAGAGTGATCTCTAAGCGATGTTAAACATAAACTAATATCTGATTTGGCAAGGTTATTATACCTCTGGTGGCACATGTAACAGTGCAAAATGGTTACAAAAATCATCCTCTGTTTCTGAAGCTATTGGTCAAGGTATGTCTCCCCATCTGTAGAGGATGCTTCACCTCTGGTTCCCCAGATGAATATTGGGCATCTCCTAAGGCAGAATGTCAATTATGGAAGTAAATTGGTGTGCAGGAATCCCCAACATATTTGCTCTCCCTTTGATGGTGAAGATCTGGAATTAAAACAGAAAATGCTGGAAATATGCAACAAGGCTGGCAGCATTTATGGTAAGAGGTTTAACAACACCAGGTTAAAGTCCAACAGGTTTATTTGGTAGCAAAAGCCACACAAGCTTTCGGAGCTGCAAGCCCCTTCTTCAGGTGAGTGGGAATTCTGTTCACAAACAGAGCATATAAAGACACAAACTCAATTTACATGAATAATGGTTGGAATGCGAATACTTACAACTAATCAAGTCTTTAAGAAACAAAACAATGTGAGTGGAGAGAGCATCAAGACAGGCTAAAAAGATGTGTATTGTCTGGTCCGGATGGGATTTATCCAAGGATTCTCTGGGAGGCAAGAGAAGTGATTGCAGAGCCTCTGGCTCTAATCTTCAGGTCGTCGTTGGCCTCTGGTATAGTACCAGAAGATTGGAGGTTAGCGAATGTTGTCCCATTGTTTAAGAAGGGGAACAGAGACTTCCCCGGGAATTATAGACCGGTGAGTCTCACTTCTGTTGTCGGCAAGATGTTGGAAAAAATTATAAGGGATAGGATTTATAGTTATTTGGAGAGTAATGAATTGATAGGTGATAGTCAGCATGGTTTTGTGGCAGGTAGGTCGTGCCTTACTAACCTTATTGAGTTTTTTGAGAAAGTGACCAAGGAGGTGGATGGGGGCAAGGCAGTGGACGTGGTATATATGGATTTTAGTAAGGCGTTTGATAAGGTTCACCATGGTAGGCTTCTGCAGAAAATGCAGATGTATGGGATTGGGGGTGATCTAGGAAATTGGATCAGGAATTGGCTAGCGGATAGGAAACAGAGGGTGGTGGTTGATAGTAAATATTCATCATGGAGTGCGGTTACAAGTGGTGTACCTCAGGGATCTGTTTTGGGGCCACTGCTGTTTGTAATATTTATTAATGATCTGGATGAGGGTATAGTTGGGTGGATTAGCAAATTTGCTGATGACACCAAAGTCGGTGGTGTGGTAGACAGTGAGGAAGGGTGTCGTAGTTTGCAGGAAGACTTAGACAGGTTGCAAAGTTGGGCCGAGAGGTGGCGGATGGAGTTTAATGCGGAGAAGTGTGAGGTAATTCACTTTGGTAGGAATAACAGATGTGTTGAGTATAGGGCTAACGGGAGGACTTTGAATAGTGTGGAGGAGCAGAGGGATCTAGGTGTATGTGTGCATAGATCCCTGAAAGTTGGGAATCAAGTAGATAAGGTTGTTAAGAAGGCATATGGTGTCTTGGCGTTTATTGGTAGGGGGATTGAATTTAGGAGTCGTAGCGTTATGTTGCAACTGTACACAACTCTGGTGCGGCCGCACTTGGAGTACTGTGTGCAGTTCTGGTCCCCACATTACAGGAAGGATGTGGAGGCTTTGGAGAGGGTGCAGAGGAGGTTTACCAGGATGTTGCCTGGTATGGAGGGGAGATCCTATGAGGAGAGGCTGAGGGATTTGGGATTGTTTTCGCTGGAAAGGCGGCGGCTAAGAGGGGATCTTATTGAAACATATAAGATGATTAGAGGTTTAGATAGGGTGGATAGTGATAGCCTTTTTCCTCTGATGGAGAAATCCAGCACGAGGGGGCATGGCTTTAAATTGAGGGGGGGTAGTTATAGAACCGATGTCAGGGGTAGGTTCTTTACCCAGAGGGTGGTGAGGGATTGGAATGCCCTGCCAGCATCAGTAGTAAATGCGCCTAGTTTGGGGGCGTTTAAGAGATCCGTAGATAGGTTCATGGACGAAAAGAAATTGGTTTAGGTTGGAGGGTCACAGTTTTTTTTTTAACTGGTCGGTGCAACATCGTGGGCCGAAGGGCCTGTTCTGCGCTGTAATGTTCTATGTTCTATGTTCTATGTTCTATGTCTCCAGACAAGACAGCCAGTGAAACTCTGTGGGGGTTACAAATAGTGTGACATTAACCCAACATCCCGGTTGAGGCCGTCCTCGTGTGTGCGGAACTTGGCCTATCACTTGTAATGAAACAACGGTCAAGGTGTTTTCTAAGTAACCAAGTAACATTTAGAGATTTGCATTCGGAGATAGATTGGGACTTTTTCAACTGATGAATTTCAATGGGGAGTAAAAGGCTTCTTTCATCCCTCAATTAGTCCGGACAAATTATCTCCATTAACCTTTCACCAGTTTAATTACACCATTTATACACACACAGACATGCAGCCATCTTCACAGAATAACACACTATTACCCAAAAATGTATTTTAAAAAAACACCTATGGTTCCATAGGCTGGGTCACGTGAACTGTATGCATGACAGCCATATCCCCAAAGACATGCTTGCTTTCGGCACGAGATGAACAGGTGAACATAGATGGCTTAGGTAGTTCCTAGATTAAGAAAGGCCAGGAACAATCATAGAATCCCTACAGTGCAGAAAGAGGCCATTCAGCCCATCAATTCTGCACTGACTCCCTGAAAAAAATATTTACCTCGGATAAATATTGGTCCAAGCCTTTGGGAAGAGATGCTTTGTTCATCTTCAAAGAGACATATTCTCCTGATTTATATCTATTTTTGATACTTCGTAAATGAGTGAATAGATAATGTAATTAATGTAATTTGTCCCAGGTAACTGTTGTATTCATATGTCTTTATGAGGACAGAAATATCTGTTGTTCAGATTGTCTTAATAAGGGGCATTCACTCTGTTTTTCCCTGGAATGGTTTTATTGAAACAATGGATACTGATCTTCCCTTTTCATATCATGTGCATATTTTGTCGAATGGGTGTTTTTTTACAATACATTTTTGGGTAATATTGTGTTATTCTGTGAAGATGGCTGCATGTCTGTGTGTGTATAAATGGTGTAATTCAACTGGTGAAAGGTTAATGGAGATAATTTGTCCGGACGAATTGAGGGATGAAAGAAGTGAAGGTGCTAAATGCGTGCACTTGTAATGAAACAACGGTCAAGGTGTTTTCTAAGTAACCAAGTAACATTTAGAGATTTGCATTCAGAGATAGATTGGGACTTTTTCAACTGATGAATTTCAATGGGGAGTAAAAGGCTTTTTCAGCTTGCAAAGGTTTCATAAGTAAACAAAGGAAAATGGTATTTCACCCCAAAGATGGGGAAAATAGGAAAGACATAAAAATGTTTTATATTTTGGAAACGTTGGAGGGAATTTCCCCATCCCGTCCGCCATTTGAATTGATTTGATTTCATTTAATTTATTATTGTTACATGTATTAACATCAGTGAAAAGTATTGTTTCTTGCACCCTATACAGACAAAGCATACCATTCACAGAGAAGGAAATGAGAGGGTGCAGAATGTGGTGTTACAGTCATAGCTAGGGTATAGAGAAAGTTCAACTTAATGCAAGGTAGGTCCATTCAAAAGTCTGACAGCAGCAGGGAAGAAGCTGTTCTTGAGTCGGTTGGTACGTGACCTCAGATTTTTGTATCTTTTTTCACGACAGAAGAAGGTGGAAGAGAGAATGTCCAGGGTGCGTGGGGTCCTTAATTATGCTGGCTGCTTTGCCGAGGCAGCGGGAAGTGTAGACACAGTCAATGGATGGAAGGCTGGTTTGCATGATGGATTGGGCTACATTCACGAGCTTTTGTAGTTCCTTGCGGTCTTGGGCAGAGCAGGAGCCATACCAAGCTGCGATACAACCAGAAAGAATGATTTCTATGGTGCATCTGTAAAAGTTGTTGAGTGTCATAGCGGACATGCCAAATTTCCTTAGTCTTCTGAGAAAGTAGAGGTGTTGGTGGGCTTTCTTAACTATAGTGTCAGCATGGGGGGAAGTTGGTGATCTGGACACCTAAAAATTTGAAGCTCTCGCCCCTTTCTCATTCGTCCCCATTATTGTAGACAGGGGCATGTTCTCCTTTACGCTTCCTGAAGTCAATGACAATCTCCATCGTTTTGTTGACATTGAGGGAGAGATTATTGTTGTCGCACCAGTTCACCAGATTCTCTATTTCATTCCTGTACTCTGTCCATGGGAATCCTGGTAAGCGAGGGGCGTACCATGCAAAGGCCCATTGACCTTGAGCGGGATTTTCCAATTTTGGGGCGAGCACGGCCGGAAAACCCTGGCTATTAAGTTCAAAGACTTGCCGAGAGCAATGGAGTCAAAGGTGAAAGGGGGAACCAAGGATATTTAAGGAGAGGTGTTGGACTGATTTTGGGTTTAACTGCGTGGGGAACCAGCTCTGGGCTGGGAGAAGGTGAAGATTGAATCAACAATCGGGCGAGCCAGAAAGATCTTGGGCTGCAAAAATTGGTCTTGTTCACACATTTTCTTGGATTCCCATAGCAGAGTGAAAGAGAGGTCATGTGGTATTTCTTTATTTAAAGCGACAGCAGCTTTACCTTGAATAATATTGTAAGATTTTTATGGTTAATTATCAGTAAGGGAGTGTTGCCTGGCAGGTATTTACTTGGAGATTTTAAACTTAAATAATTTCAAAGATTCACAACCCTCTGAGTGAAGAAAGTTCTTCCAATTTCAGTCCCAATCGATTGACCCTTATAACAATATTCTCCAGTGTTCTAGATTCACTGGCTTGAGGAAGCAATCTCTCAGTGTCCATTTATCCTGTCAAGTGCTTTCATAATCCAATATGTTTCAGTGAAATTTCTTCACATTCCCTTAAACTCCAGAGTGTACAGGCCCAATTTACTCAGCCTCTCATCATAGGACAACAACCTCATCCCAAGAAATAACCAAGTGAACTTTTGCTGTACCACCTCAAGGCAACGGTACCTTTCCTTAAACATAGAGACCAAACTGCACACAGATCTTCAAGTTGGTCTCACCAAAGCTTTATACGACTTTAGCAAGTCTCCCTTATTTTAGTACTCCAATCCTCTTCTAATAAAGAGCAACATCCCATTTACCCACTTTATTGCTTGCTGTACCTGCAATGTGTTCCTTTCCATGTTCCTTTCAGAAATACACCCAAATCTCTCTGAATAGCAATATGTCGACATTTCACGCCTTTGAAAAAAATTCTGCTTTCCAATTCTTACTACGAAAATGAATACCATCACATTTCCCCAGTGAACGTACTAAATGCATATATTTGCAATTAATCCATGGTCATGTTGTTTTATAAGTAAATAAGTGAAGTTTAGAAATTTGCATTAGGAGATAGAGAGTGACATTTTTTCAGCTGTTGAATTTCAAGTGGAAGTTAAGGTTTCTAAAGACTGCAAAGGTTTCATAAATAAACAAGGGGCAGTTATTACATTTTAATTCATCTCAAAAGTTGGGGCAATAGGAAAGCCATGAAAGATTTTTATACCTTGGAAAAGCTGAGTTCAAAGGATTGCTGAGAACAGTGCAATCAAAGATGCAAGGGGGAAAGCATATGTAAGGAAAGATGCTGAACTGATGGAGTTGGCTGTTTGGGGACAACATCCTCGAAATAACTTTGGACTGGGAGAAGGTGCTGTTTTAATCAGTCATCCAGTCAAGCCAGAAATGATTTGGCTGCAAAAAGCTGCCTTTTTCTGAAGGTTCTTCGTTTTCCACAACAGAGTGGAGGTGAATTTGGGAGGTCGTGTGGTTTACCTTTACTAAAGCAACAACAATTTTGCCCAGGGCAATACAACTGAATCTTTGCAGGAAAACATCTATAACAGAGTGTTGCCTGGAAGGTGTTTATTTGTGAGTCTGACCAAGTATGGAGTCTTTTGGGGGAATGTTTTATAAGAATATGGTCCCTCAGCCAAGCTTCCCTCTAGAATTTGGTTTGCTCAGCAATTAACCTCTTCTGTAGTCATAACCAATTAGCAAATTAGCTACTAATTTACTAAAGGAAAGTAACAGCAAAATTAAATTAAATAGGGCAGCATGGTAGCACAGTGGTTAGCACTGCTGCTTCACAGCTCCAGGGACCTGGGTTCGATTCCCCAGCTTGGGTCACTGTCTGTGTGGAGTTTGCACATTCTCCTCGTGTCTGCGTGGGTTTCCTCCGGGTGCTCCGGTTTCCTCTCACAGTCCAAAGATGTGCGGGTTAGGTTGATTGGCCATGCTAAAATTGCACCTTAGTGTCCTGGGATGTGTGGATTAGCGGGTAAAATATGTAGGGATATGGGGGTAGGGCCTGGGTGGGATTGTGGTCGGTGCAGACTCGATGGGCCAAATGGCCTCTTTCTGTACTGTAGGGTTTCTATGATTCTATGGTAAATTCTCCTGGTGAGGGACAGAACTAAAACACAAGCTAGTTTAAAATGTATTTATTTATTAGTCACAAGTAAGGCTTACATTAACACTGCAATGAAGTTACTGTGAAATTCCCCTAGTCGACACACTCTGGTGCCTGTTGGGGTCAATGCACCTAACCAGCACGTCTTTCAGATTGTGGGAGGAAACCGGAGCATCCGAAGGAAACCCACGCAGGCACGGGGAGAATGTGCAAACTCATACAGACAGTGACCCAAGCTGGGAATCAAACCCAGGTCCCTGGTGCTGTGAGACAGCAGTGCTAACCACTGTGCCACCATGCCCCCCCTTGTGTCGCCATGCCGCTAATGGACATAAAACAAAAAATAATTAAAACTGGCATCTCTTTCCCTTTCTACATTGAATTACCACATGCACCAAATTCCTGACTTTAGGTTTGTGTTAACAAATCATTTTGTTCCCGATCACTTTGTGCTCCACATTTTTGTCTGTTGAAGTTTTCTTTAGTTTGTTATATTTTTATTTTTCAGTCTATCTGTAATAACTGAGGAAACCCAACTGGAAGGGAGCAGTATTTATTGTAAACCATAAAGTAAAGACAGTACTCCATGGCATACAGACATAAGTCCCAACCGGACTAATAGTTGCACAGACCCTTCCCGGTGTCTGCCTTATGCATCTTTATTTTATGTGTCCAGTTTTAATTGAGTTCCTACTTCAATGTGTGACTGATCAATAATGTCAAGATGGCTAGTTGAAAATGCACCCTCTGAGTCTTGCTGCAGCCTTCTGCTGATCAAGGGACCAGTGTTGATGCATGAATTCTGAGAGGCAGAGTGGAAGCTATCACAGCTAAAATTGATCTTATCCTTCCCTGGGACTCAACTCACTGGGACTGTCTGGAGTGAGGTTTGAACCCTGGACCTTGCGATTCCGATGTGGGAATGCAACCTCTGAAACAAAGACTCACACTGTCAGAAATGCAGTCTGTTATCCACCATGTGCTGTCATTCACGTGCAAAATCACAGACTAACTCTCAAAACATGCAACTGAACAAGTTCCTCTCATTCTGTGTTGGATTGCTGAGTTTGGGGGAGTTTGTTATTATGATATTGAATAATATAATTGCTTAAAGTGTTACATTAGGCTGCATTAGCTGGTGCTGTATTCCACTGAGTTTAAAGTGCTGAAGGGTGAACTAATTGTGGTGTTTAAAATGCCTTAAATATTGATATGCTCTGTCAGGGGATTTCGGAATCTAGCATAATTGTGTTAACTCGGGAAGGAATGTTTTCACATTTCACATGGGAGGCGATGGCCTAGTGGTATTATTGCTAGACTATTGATCCGGAAACTCAGCTAATGTTCTGTAGCACCTGGGTTCAAATCCCACAATGGGCAATGCCGGCATTGCACAGTGAGAAGTCTCACAATACCAGGTTAAAGTCCAGCAGGTTATTTGGTAACACAAGCTTTTGGAGTGTCCGAAAGCTTGTGCTACCAAATAAACCTGTTGGACTTTAATCTGGTGTTGTGAGACTTCTTATTGTTCAAATCCCACAACAGCAGGTGGTGGAATTTGAATTCAATAAAAAAATATCTGGAATTAAGAATCTACTGATGACCATTAAACCATTGTTGATTGTCGGAAATACCCATCTGGTTCACTAATGTCCTTTAGGGAAGAAAATCTGCTGCCCTTACCTGGTCTGGCCTATATTTGACTCCAGAGCCACAGCAATGTGGTTGACTCTCAACTGTCCTCCAAGGGCAATTAGGGATGGGCAATAAATGTTGATGTGGAGATGCCGGCGTTGGACTGGGGTAAACTCAGTAAGAAGTCTCACAACACCAGGTTAAAGTCCAACAGATTTATTTGGTAGCAAAATCCACTAGCTTTTGAAGTGCTGCTCCTTCGTCAGGTAAGTGGGAGTTGTGTTCACAAACAGGGCATATAAAGACACAAGCTCAATTTACAAAATAATGGTTGGAATGCGAGACTCGCCCTTCTCCAAGAAAGTCCTGCTGGAAATGCTTATCTTTTCTGTCCATTTCTGATCATTTCTTCTTGCAACAATAAGTGGTTATGAATAGAGATAGGAAAAGGGGAAAGAAAGAGAAGCAATGATGAGACACAGTACAGGAAAGGGATAGAGAATCTGGTGAACTGATGGAACAACAATAATCTCTCCCTCAATGTCAACAAAATGAAGGAGATTGTCATCGGCTTCAGGAAGCGTAGTGAGAACATGCCCCTGTCTACAACAATGGGGATGAAGCAGAAATGGTTGAAAGCTTCATGTTTTTAGGTGTCCAGGTCTCCAACAAACTGTCCTGGTCACCCCATGCCGACACTATAGTTAAAAAAGCCCACCAAAGCCTCTACTTTCTCAGAAGATTAAGGAAATCTGGCATGAAAGCTACGACTCTCATCAACTTTTACAGATGCACCAGAGAAAGCATTCTTTCTGGTTGTATCACAGCTTGGTATGGCTCCTGCTCTGCCCAAGACCACAAGAAACTACAGAAGGTCATGAATGTAGCCCAATCCATCACACAAACCAACCTCCCATCCATTGACTCTGTCTACACTTCCCGCTGCCTTGGCAAAGCAGCCAGCATAATTAAGGACCCCATGCACCCTGGACATTCTCTCTTCTACCTTCTTCCGTTAGGAAAAAGAAACAAAAGTCTGAGGTCACATACCAACCGACTCAAGAACAGCTTCTTCCCTGCTGCTATCAGACTTTTGAATGGACTTACCTCGCATTAAGTTGATCTTTCTCTACACCCGAGCTATGACTGTAACACTACATTCTGCACTCTCTCGTTTTCTTCTCTATGAACGGTATGCTTTGTCTGTGTAGCGCGCAAGAAATAATACTTTTCACTGTATGTTATTACATGTGACAATAATACATCAAATCAAATCAAAGCAAAGACAGAAAGTGCCGGATGGACTCAGCAGGTGTGAGTGAAATGCCTCTGTCAGATACTCCACTCCCCGAAGCTTCCTCAAACTGCTTCACTGCAGAGTGACGTGCTCATTGCATGTTCTTCTAAACAAGAGGATTAGAATGGATCCTTGACCTGTTAA
The DNA here is from genome assembly GCF_964213995.1 of Mustelus asterias. NCBI lineage: Eukaryota > Metazoa > Chordata > Chondrichthyes > Carcharhiniformes > Triakidae > Mustelus > Mustelus asterias. The sequence goes on from NC_135804.1 coordinate 6,801,946, forward strand.
GGGCAGAGTTGCACCAAGGACTTTGTGCTACTTAACTTCTCTCTAAGCTTCGCAGTTCCAGTTCGAAACATGCTCAATCCAGCTCCCATTAGACACAGATCCACAGCACAAGAAGAATTATAAATAAGGAATTACGAAAATGTACTGACAACTATTGGTCCCTGGCACCTTCTTTTTGAAGAGTGTTGTAATTATTAGTTGTCAGTGCATTTGCAGGAAATATTTATATAAAAGAAAAACACAGCGGATGCCGTAATCTGAAACAAAAACAAAAAATGCTGGAAAATCTCAGCAGGTCTGAAGCATCTGTGGAGAGAGAATAGAGCCAATGTTTCAAGTCTGGATGACCTGCTGTGATTTTCCAGCATTTTCTGTATTTGTTTCCCAAAGATAAATGTCATCACTCCAGCTTTGCTCACTAAAATGATGACATCCAGGTAATTTTTTGAGAAAAGAACATTTGTGTGGCACCTTTTACGATCTCAGGGTGTCCCAAAATGTTTTAAAGCCAATCTAGTGTCTTTGAAGTGTGGTCACTATTGTTACGTAGGAAACACAACAGCTAATTTGTGCAGAGCAGGTTCCCATAAACTGCAACATGAGCATGACCAGGTTGTCATGTGGTGTTGGGTGAAGGATAAATATTGGCTCCAGGACATTCTGGAGAATGTCCCTGCTCTTCAAAAAGTACCAAGGGGTCCTGTGCATCCATCTGAGTGGCCTTGGTTTCATGTAACACCACACCAGACCATGTAGTAACATCCCTCAATTCTGCGACGGAGGCACACAGAAGCCTCGATTTTACACTTAAGTGCCTGGATAAGACTTTGAACAATAACCTAGCGACTGAAAGGAACAACTCATATACCAACCTGTTGATGTAGCAGCAAAACCGCTTGAAATGTAAGGGCAGATTTTCAGCAGATCTGTTACTGTGGGGTTTTTTATGGAAAGAACATTGGCTTTGGACAACATCTACTCTTCTTTTACTAATGCTATGGGATCCACTTGAGTTGGCAGATGAGGCATTTGTTTTAAGAGAAGCTCGATCAAAATATCCACCTCATTTTTTTTGAAGTATTTTTTTCACTCGTGGTTTAAATTGTTGAAGTGGGCTATTTACTGAGCAACTGAGGGAGGTTGGTGAATGTGGATCTAAAGTCTGTTGTTGACATTAATTTGATGGCAGTGTGCCTTTGACAAGGTACGACACTGGAGGTTGTTGAATAAGGTGATCCAGGGTGAGGTAGCCAATTGGATACAAAATTGGCTTGATGACAGAAGCCAGAGGGTGGTTGTAGAGGATTGTTTTTCAAACTGGAGGCTTGTGACCAGCGGTGTGCCTCAGGGATCGGTGCTGGGTCCACTGTTACTTGTCATTTATATTAATTTTTAAAAATGAGAATTTAGGAGGCATGGTTAGTAAGCTTGCAGATGACACCAGGATTGGTGGCATAATGGACAGGGAAGAACGTTATTTAGGATTGCAATGGGATCTTGGTCAATTGGGCCAGTAGGCCGATGAATGGCAGATAGAGTTTAATTCAGATAAATGTAAGGTGATGCATTTTGGTAGATCGAATCGGGGCAGGACCTATTCAGTTAATGATAAGGCGTTGAGAAGAGTTATAGAACAAAGAGATCTAGAGGTACAGGTTCATAGCTCCTTGAAAGTGGAGTCACGGGTAGACAGTGTGGTGAAGAAGGCATTCAGCATGGTTGGTTTCATTGGTCAGAACATTGAATACAGGAGTTGGGACGTCTTGTTGAAGTTATACAAGACATTTGTAAGACCGCACTTGGAGTACTCTGTACAGTTCTGGTCACCCTATTACAGAAAGGATATTATTAAACTAGAAAGAGTGCAAAAAAGATTTACTGGGATGCTACTGGGGCTTGATTGTTTGAGTTATAAGGAGAGGCTGGATAGGCTGGGACTTTTTTCCCTTGAGCGCAGGAGGCTTAGGGGTGATTTTATAGACGTCTATAAAATAATGAGGGGCATAGATGAGGTAGATAGTCAACATCTTTTTCCAAAGCTAGGGGAATCTAAAAGTAGAGGGATAGGTTTAAGCTGAGAGGGGAGAGATGCAAAAGGGTCCAGAGGGGCAATTTTTTCATGCAGAGAGTGGTGAGTTTCTGGAACAAGCTGCCAGAGGTAGTAGTAGAGGCGGGTACAATTTTGTCTTTTAAAAAGCATTCAGACAGTTACATGGATAGGATGGGTAAAGAGGGATATGGGCCAAATGTGGGCAATTGGGACGTGCTTAGTGATAAAACTGGGCGGTATGGGCAAGTTGGGCTGAAGGGCCTGTTTCCATGCTGTAAACCTCTATGACTCTAAATGGACTGATTCGTTGAATACAATTTCATAACTTGCTGTGGTAAGATTGAGAGTTAGCTCTTGGCAATTTAAAACAACAACTCGCAAACAGCGTCTTTATGGTAGAAAATTGTGCCAAAGCACATGACAGGAATGCTACCAAACAGAATGTGGGCACAAAGGCACGGAAGGAATTAAAGGACAGGTGATTAAAAGATTTTAAAGTTTAAACCGAGCAAGAACGCCAATAGCTGGGGTTTGATTAAAGAAGTAGGAGCAGAGAACAGAGGTGGCCTGACAAGGGAAGATTTAAAACACATCATCATTGGAATAACTTGAAGGTGACTGGTTGTGCCTCAAAGTATAATAGGATTTATGACCAACACTAAATAGTAATTTCCAAGCTAGGGTCTGACAGAACTAAAAATGCAGCTTTCCTTCACTCCTGCTCCAACTGAGGATACTTCTCAACTCGAGACACCCACCCTTGCTCCCGATTGGCTCGGTTTCCTGCCTCAACACTCCATGGTGTCCGGCCCGATCACCCGATCCTCAGGGGCTGCCCCCTTAAAGGGGCCACGTCATCACAATCATGGTCAGGATGGAGCATGATATCAGCTATCCCTATTTAACACTTGTCTTCTTTATTTAATCAATTAACTGATGAATTCAATCAAGTCAGCATTGTTTTAGTTTTGAAATTAATCAAAGAACAAGTTTAGGGCAGTCAAGAGTCAATCACATTCTATCGGTCTGGAGTCACATGTCGGCCAGACCAGGTAAGGATGACAGATTTCCTACCTGAAAGGGCATTGGTGAATCAGATGGGTTTTTACAACAAATGATGATAGTTTCATGGTTACCATGAGGGGTAGTGGGATCTACCACTACCCACATTCTCCACTTGGATTTGGGGTGGCACGATGGCACTGTGGTTAGCACTGCTGCCTCACAGCACTAGGGACCCAGGTTCAATTCCGGCCTTGGGTCACTGTCTGTGTGGAGTTTGCACATTCCCCCCGTGTCTGCGTGGGTTTCCTCCGGGCGCTCCAGTTTCCTCCCACAATCCAAAGATGTGCAGGTTAGGTTGATTTGCCATGCTAAGTTGACCCTAGTGTCAGGGAGATTGGCAGGGTAAATATGTAGGGTTACGGGAATAGGGCCTGGGGGAATTATAGTCGGTGCAGACTCGATGGGCTGAATGGCCTCCTTCTGCACTGCAGGGATTCTATGATTTTATGTCTGAGACTCCAATTACAGACTTTTTCGGAGGTTGAGGGGTGACCTGATAAAAGTCTACAAGATTATGACAGGGTGGATAGTCAGAAGCTTTTTCCCAGGGTGGAAGAGTCAATTACTAGGGGGTATAGGTTTAAGGTGCGAGGGGCAAGGTTTAAAGGAGATGTACGAGGCAAGTTTTTTGCACAAGGGTGGTGGGTGCCTGGAACTCGCTGCCGGGGGAGATAGTGGAAGCAGATATGATGGTGAACTTTAAGGGGCATCTGGACAAATACATGAATAGGATGGGAAAAGAGGGATATGGTCCCCGGAAGGGTAGGGGGTTTTAGTTCAGTCGGGCAGCATGGTCGGTGCAGGATTGGAGGGCCAAAGGGCCTGTTCCTGTGCTGTAATTTTCTTTGTTCTTTGTTCTTTGTTCATTCATTAAATTTAAAGTCCACTGGTGGTGTGATTTGAACATATACCCGCAAAGCATTCAGCTGGACTTCTCGATTACTACCCGTTGGCCACTGTGCCACGCTTCTCCACTGTGTTGAGCTTTGTAAGTGTTGTTTTAGCTGCCCTCATCCAGGCAAATGGAGAGTATCCATCACACTCCTTCCTTGTATCTTGCAAATGGTGAATGGTGGTGTGGTGATATAAACAGGGCCTAGTTTTAAGGCTGATAAAATTGGATATCCTAAGTTAAAGAATTGGGCATATTAAAATCAAACACAGTCAAACCTCAGGCAGGCCAATTGTACAAATACACAAACATGCCTGGGCCTGACCCATCAACCACCCATCAAAGATCGTTGCACTCTACTGATACTTAGCATGAGATCATTGCACCTCATTGAAATGCACCGGCCTATTGTTAGAAGCCCAGATCGGGCCAGACTTTCTGTCACCGAAAGTTCCTGCAGCTACATGTGAGCAACAGTATGGAGATGGAGGTGGGACACCTGGGGACGGACCCTGGTGTCCTGTCAGGCAGACATCAAGAAACCCACTGGGTATTGGAACCCCCTCCTGGGACCTCATTGGCCAGAAGCCAGAGAAGTTTCTGGAAAGGCAAGCAGCCAGGGGGATAAAGGGACACATTTCAGACACACCAGCAGCGAAGACTCGACGAAGGAGGCGAACTTGACCATCCGGAAGACCGACCAGAGAAGGAAGGAAGGAAGAAGCTGCCATCGAGACTCACCCTCATGACAACGGACCAGAGGGACTCAGAGAATCGGACTTGCAGTTTAACCAAACCATCTTTGCGGGTAGTATACTTGAATCTGGGATATCCTCTTGTTTTATGTGGGTAATTTAAGAGTTAATAGTGTTATTATTAATAACGTTATAGAACTTTTACTTGAGTTTGTCCTTTGTCCATCTTGCAAATAAGGATACCGGGGTAAAACCTTGGAGTAAGTAAACTGGTCGAAAGTATCTGAGAATTAACAGGTACAACACAAATAGGGTTAGTAAAACGAATGGCCATTGACTTTGGCGGGATGGGAAGATCCTACCAGTGGCTAATTGTGAGCCACCTCCACCACCGCAAAACCCACCGTGGTGGGGGGCAGATTGGAAAATCCCAGGCAGAGGACATTCCCGCCCATCGCTGAGATCGTCTGGACCTGCTAAAAGTGAATGGAATTTTGGCTGGGCCACCAAAGCTCCTGTGGTGAGTCCAGACACCGTGGGGCCGGAAAATTCCAGCCATAACGTTACAGAGATAATGACAGTATGAAGTGAATGGGCAAAATTGTGGCCAATGGATTTCAGCAAAGACTAATGTGAGGTCATCTACTTTGCACCGAAGGAGGATGGAACAAGGGAGTCTCTAAAGAGTGAAAAGGTGGAAGACCCAAAGAGACTTGAGAATCTCAGGACATAAAATATCATGAAGAGGTACAGAAAATAATCAACAAAGCTCATGAAATTCTGAAACAAAAACAGAAAATGCTGGAAAATCTCAGCAGATCTGACAGCATCTGTGGTGAGGGAACAGAACCAATATTTTGAGTCAGGATGCCCCTTCACCAGAGCTCAACTGCAATGCTGATCCTTATGGATGGAAGTAGATAAAAGTCAGATTTCTATATGATTATTATCTATTATATTATACAAAGTCTATTATACAATGCTCTGCTCAGATCACAGCTGGAGCCTTGTGTGCAGCCAGGGACTACACATTATTATTCCTGGAGGTAATGAGGCACCAGTTTACCAGAATTTGAGAGGTGGACTGCAGGGATTAATTTCCCAGGAGAGATCGTACAAACTGGTGTTGCAATCCATGCAATTTCGATGATTAGTTATGATTTCATTGAGGTTTTCAAGGTATCAAGCGGAACACACAGAGTAGATGGAAAGAAACTATTTTATCTGGGGAGATGAGGGTTGTAACACTACATTCTGCACCCTCTCCTTTCCTTCTCCATGAACGGTATGCTTTGTCTGTACAGCGCGCAAGAAACAATACTTTTCACTGTATGTTAATACATGTGACAAGAATAAATCAAATCAGATTAGACAGCATAGTCGAAAAATTAGAGCCAGACCTACTGGCTATGAAGTTAAGAATCTCTTTCACACACAAGAATACTGGAACCTTTCTCCGCAAATGGCAATTGATGCTAGATCAGGAGTTAATATTAAAGCTGAGATTAATAGATTTTTGTTAACCAATGGGAATGAGGCAAACACAGATAATTGGAGTTAGGTTTTGGATCAGAGGCGACCTCACTGAACAGCAGAACAGGTTCAAGGGGTTAAATACTTTGGGTTCCTGTGATTTTTGTTTGATATTATTCCATCCTTAAAGTTACAAAGCCAGTGCTCAGAGTGGACTGAGCAAACCCGAATCCATTCCTTGCTCCCAAAACCAAATTCAAAATCCAACTTAACCCAATTCATGTTCCCCACAAGAGAGACAAACAAGATCCAAGCTGACAACAAGCATTGCACCCCATCTTGGGCTTGATCTGAGCCATCAGGCCGAGAAGTGATTGAAGTTAGGAATTGACAAATGTCTTAAATGAGGAACGAGAGAGGCAGAGTGGTTTAGGGAGAGAATTCCAACACTGTAATGGGTACTTAGCACTAAAGTTTATTTATTAGTGTCACAAGTAGGCTTACATTAACACTGCAATGAAGTTACTGCGAAAATCCCCGAGTCGCCACACTCCTGCTTGGGTACACTGAGGGTGAATTTACCATGGCCAATGCACCTAACCAGCATGTCTTTCAGAGTGTGGGAGGAAACCAGAGTACCCAGAGGAAACCACACAGATACGAGGAGGACGTACAGTCTCCGCACAGACAGTAACCCAAGGCGGGAATCGAACTTGGAACCCTGGTGCTGTGAGGCAGCAGTGTATAACCACTGTGCCACCATGCTGTCCCTGCTAGACTCCTACCATAACAGCAATGTTACCATGCTAAATAGGGCCTTGAGTTTAGAAGGGAGACTTCAGCACATAAACTCAGGATAAGTGCAGAACCACCTTGAATTTCATCGCATCTACAACAAAGACAGCCATTCAGCCCAATTGGTCTATACTGGTGTTTATGTGCTGCACAGACCTTAGCAGCCTGGTACTGAGATAGGGAATTGTTTTTCTTTTTCTCTTCAGCAGATGACTTTTGTCAGAGTGGATTCAATCTCCCTGAACAAACAAGAAACAAGAATGATTTCAATGCAGTAACATCAATTCCAATAACAATCTCTATAAAGGACTACATGGATTGACTTTACACTCTTATCGATCTAATTATTCTCACAAAGCAGATAATTGATTTCCCAAACAATCTAATCAAGACTTTGAATTTTATCTTCTTCTACCCTTCTACATTCGAGCTTTTGAGCCAAAACAGGGTGGGTGGTGGTATTTTTGCCCCCGTTTTCTGCGGGTGGGAATGGTGCGGTGAATCGAGGGGGATTTCCAAAACAGCTTTCACGTTGATGGAATTTCACTGCTTGATTGTCCTCACTCCCTGCACCCCCCAACCCCCCCTCGCCTGCCCCCCCCGCCTCCCCCCCCCCCTCCCCGCCCCCACAAATGGCATAATGGTGTTCTCGCTATGAAAGGTCGGGCACCCTATTATCATACATTGACCCACACTTAGCGGGCCTCTACTGCATTGTAACAGTATTGGAACTCACCGCCCCACCTTCCCCTCAGCAAACGCCCCCCCCCCCTCCCCCTCCTCCATCCCCTGCCAGCATGACGCCACATCAGTGAAGTTTACAACAAGTTTTGTAAAACTGGTACCTGTTAAAATGGCAGGAAAGTGGATGTGAAGAATGTCTGATCAGCCATGATCGTATTAGAACATAGAACATAGAACAGTACAGCACAGAACAGGCCCTTCGGCCCACGATGTTGTGCCGAGCTTTATCTGAAACCAAGATCAAGCTATCCCACTCCCTATCATCCTGGTGTGCTCCATGTGCCTATCCAATAACCGCTTAAATGTTCCTAAAGTGTCTGACTCCACTATCACTGCAGGCAGTCCATTCAACACCCCAACCACTCTCTGCGTAAAGAACCTACCTCTGATATCCTTCCTGTATCTCCCACCACAAACCCTATAGTTATGCCCCCTTGTAATAGCTCCATCCACCCGAGGAAATAGTCTTTGAACGTTCACTCTATCTATCCCCTTCATCATTTTATAAACCTCTATTAAGTCTCCCCTCAGCCTCCTCCGCTCCAGAGAGAACAGCCCTAGCTCCCTCAACCTTTCCTCATAAGACCTACCCTCCAAACCAGGCAGCATCCTGGTAAATCTCCTCTGCACTCTTTCCAGCGCTTCCACATCCTTCTTATAGTGAGGTGACCAGAACTGCACACAATATTCCAAATGTGGTCTCACCAAGGTCCTGTACAGTTGCAGCATAACCCCACAGCTCTTAAACTCCAACCCCCTTGAATGGCCCCTTGAATAGCAGAGCAGGCTCGGGGGGTGAAATGGCCTACTCATGTTCCTATTTCTCATAATCTTATGGTCCAAAGAGAGTAGGCTTTAAGGAGTTTGTTAAAGGAGGTAAGATGTAGAGAGATAGAGATGTTTAGGGGGAGAATCCTCGTAATTAGGACCTTCACAGTTGAAGTCTATGAGCACGGATGGATGGGCAAATGATGGGTGATGCACACAAGACTAGAATTGGGGAAACACACAAATCTCAGTGGCTTGTAGGAGTTCAGTAGGAGCAGCAATGGGGGATTTGAACGCAGAGTTGGTATTTTAAATCCAAGGTTTTACCAGGTCAGGAGTCAAAGTCAGCTTAACAAGCATAGACAGAGATGGGGGAATGGAACTTAGTTAGGCAATGGGGCAGCAGAATCTCTGGACAAGCTCAGCTTTACAAAGAAGTGGAAGATAAAATGTGGGCCAAGTGGGCATTGCAACAGTCAACTGTGCAGAAGATGAGGCTGTAGTGCAGTGGTATTGTTGCCGGAGATGCATGGTATTCCTCTGGGGAATCCAGAGATGCATGGTATTCCTCTGGGGAATCCAGAGATGCATGGTATTCCTCTGGGGAATCCAGAGATGCATGGTATTCCTCTGGGGATCCAGGTTCTAATCCCACCATGGCAAATGGTGAAATTTGAATTCAATAAAAAGTCTCATGATGACCATGAAACTATTGTCGGCTGTTGTAAAAAAAACATCTTGTTCACTGACGTCCTTTAGGGAAGGAATCCTTACCTGGTCTGACCTACATGTGACTCCTGATCCACAGCAATGTGGGTGACTCTCAGATGCCCTCAGGGATGGGCAATAAATGCTGACCCAGCCACCGATGCAAACACCCCCTGAAGGAATGCGAAAACAATCTGCACCAGCCTGCTGAGCAAAGCAGCTCAGCGAATCCTACCGGGCTGCCTCCCATTATCGTGACATCCTGCTGGGTCAGCTGTACGGAGCAACCTGGTGCATCCATCAAACAGGCAACATATTCCACTCTCATCACATGACTGGCTCCAAGTTAAGTTACAGTGTCTTCCCCCAAGGCTTTCCAGAGAATCCCACACTCCAACTTTGTTACAAAAGGAGAGGGACAATCATCAGGACTTTGCAGAGAAACCAAAGCAAATTTAAAGTTGGAAGGCCAAGCCCTAAATAAAGTGATATAATTCAATCATCACCTCACAAGATGATCCATAGACCATAAGTCATCTTGGGAGGTGATGATTGAATTGCCATCTTTCCTCTCAGTTCTTGATGCCCAATTTTATTAACACTCTGAAGGCCACAGTGAAGTTGGGGTGGCATGGCAGCACAATGGTTAGCACTGCTGCCTCACAACACCAGGGACCCAGGTTTGATTCCCAGCTTGGGTCACTGTCTGTGTGGAGTTTGCATATTCTCCCCGTGTCTGCACGCGTTGCCTCCCACAGTCCAAAGATGTGCGGGTTAGGTGGATTGGCCATGCTAAATTGCCCCGTCGTGTCAGGGGGAGTAGCTAGGGTAGATGCGTGGGGTTGTGGGGATAGGACCTGGGTGGGATTGTTGTCGGTGCAGACTCGATGGGTTGTATGGCCTTCTTCTGCATTGTAGGATTGTATGATTCTATGAAGTTAGCTGTAAAGCAGTTGGCACAAGTTACCAAGAGAATCACAGATTCCCAAAGTCAGAAGCAGGCCATTCGGCCCATTGAGCCTGCACCAACTCTCTGACAGAGCATCTTACCTAGATCCTAACCACGTAACTCCACACATTTACTCCACTAATCCCGCTAACCTACACATCGAGGGACACTAAGGAGCAATTTAGCATGGCTAATCAACCTAACCTGCATGTCTCTTGACTGTGGGAGCACCTGCAGGGAACCCATGCAGATACGGGGAGAACATGCAAACTCCACACTGTCACCAAGACCAGAATTGAACCTGGGTTCCTGGTGTTGTGAGACAGCAGCACTAACCACTGTGCCACCGTGCCACCCCCTTTAAAAGTATCAATAAATTATTCCTTTTAGAACAGTGTTGTCATGAAGCCATAGCTACATGTCACTAATTGGAAATCCCAACTTGTCCTCAGTGAATTTATGTTCACAATGCATTACAAGATATTTATGACACATAATTAGACTATTTGGCCCATGGCTGAAAATGAAAAGTGAGCGATAGATTCCATTTGTTGTTCATGAGACTTCAGTTCTCTTATTTGCAGTACAAGTGAATTTGAACTTTAACTTCCTGGGCATTTGTTGGGAAAATCATCACATTGAGAAAGCTGTTTAAAAAAGCATGTCATATCTTTGGCTTGATAAACAAAGGGGAAAAGCCATGAAGTTATGCAAAACCTTGTTCATAAGTTCACAAGTTCATAAGATATCAGAGCAGAATTAGGCCATTCAGCCCATCGAGACTGCTCCGCCATTCAATCATGGCTGATATGCTCCTCATCCCCATTTTCCTGCCTTCCCCCCATAACCCTTCAACCCATTACCAATTAAAAATCTGTCTAACTCCTCCTTAAATTTACTCACTGTCCCAGCATCCACTGCACTTTGAGGCAGCGAATTCCACAGATTCACAACACTTAGGAAGAAGTAGTTTCTCCTCAACTCTGTTTTAAACTTGCTACCGCTTATCCTCAGACTATGACCTCTCGCATAGAGTCACAGAGTCATAGAGGTTTACAGCATGGAAACAGGCCCTTCGGCCCAACTTGTCCATGCCGCCCTTTTTTTTAAAAACCCATAAGCTAGTCCCAATTGCCCACATTTGGCTCAGATCCCTCTATATCCATCCTACCCATGTAACTATCTAAATGCTTTTTAAAAGACAAAATTGTACCCTCTACTACTACCTCTCCCCGTGCAGCTTGTTCCAGACACTCACCACTCTATGTGTGAAAGAATTGCCCCTCTGAACACCTTTGTATTTCTCCCCTTTCACCTAAAACCTATGCCCTCTAGTTTTAGACTCCCCTACCTTTGGGAAAAGATATTGACTATCTAGCTGATTTGTACCCCTCATTATTTTATAGACCTCGAGAAGATCACCCCTCAGCCTCCTATGCTCCAGAGAAAAAAGTCCCAGTTTATCCAGCCTCTCCTTATAACTCAGTCCATCGAGTACTGGTAGCATCCTAGTAAATGTTTTCTGCACTCTTTCTCGTTTAATAATATCCTTTCTATAATAGGGTGACCAGAATTGCACACAGTATTCCAAGTGTGGCCTTACCAATGTCTTGTACAACTTCAACAAGACGTTCCAATTCCTGTTTTCAATGTTCTGACCGATGAAACCAAGCATGCCGAATGCCTTCTTCACCATTCTGTCCACCTGTGACTCCGCTTTCAAGGAGCTATGAACATGTACCCCAAGATCTCTTAGTTCTGTAACTCTCCCCAACGCCCTACCATTAACTGAGTAAGTCCTGCCCTGGTTCAATCTACCAAAATGCATCACCTTGCATTTGTCTCGATTAAACTCCATCTGCCATTCGTCAGTCCACTGGCCCAATTGATCAAGATCCTGTTGCAATTGGAGATAACTTTCTTCACTGTCCACTATGCCACCAATCTTGGTATCATCTGCAAACTTACTAACCATGCCTCCTATATTCTCATCCAAATCATTAATATAAGTGACAAATAACAGTGGACCCAGCACTGATCCTTGAGGCACACCGCTGGTCACAGGCCTCCAGTTTGAAAAACAACTCTTTACAACCACCCTCTGGCTTCTGTCAAGAAGTGGAGAATTTTCGCTGTGTCACGTCGGAACTGTCGATCGGTGAGTCAAACGCCATATCCTGTCTACCTGATATGCTGCAGGAAGGGACGTCCCAAGGCATGGTACATTGGGGAGACCATGCAGACGCTACGACAACGAATGAATGAACACTGCTCAACAATCACCAGGCAGGAGTGTTCCCTTCCAGTCAGGGAACACTTCAGCAGTCACGGGCATTCAGCCTCTGATCTTCGGGTAAGCATTCTCCAAGGCGGCCTTCACGACACGCGACAATGCAGAGTCGCTGAGCAGAAACTGAAAGCCAAGTTCCACACACATGAGGACAGCCTCAACCAGGATCTTGGGTTCATGTCACACTATCTGTAACCCCCACGACTTGCCTGGGCTTGCAAAATCTCTCTACTTTCCTGGCTGGAGACAATACACATCTCTTTAACCTGTGCTTAACCCTCTCTGCACTCACATTGTCTGTACCTTTAAGACTTGATTACCTGTAAAGACTCGCATTCCGACCATTATCTTGTAAATTGAGTTTGTGTCTTTATATGCCCTGTTTGTGAACACAAGTCCTCACTCACCTGAAGAAGGAGCTTGAGGCTCCGAAAGCTAGTGCTGCCAAATAAACCTGTTGGACTTTAACCTGGTGTTGTGAGACTTCTTACTGTTATGTCAAGAAGCCAATTTTGTATCCATATAGATACCTCACCCTATATCCCGTGAGATTTAACCTTATGCAACAATCTACCATGCAGTACCTTGTCAAAGGCCTTGTTCAAGTCCATGTAGACAACATCAACTGCGCTGCCCTCATCTACCTTCTTGGTTACCCCTTCAAAAAACGGAATCAAATTTGTGAGACATGATTTTCCACTCACAAAGCCATGCTGACTGTCCCTAATCAGTCCTTGCGTCTCTAAATTACTGTAGATCCTGTCTCTCAAAATACCTTCCAACAACTCTCGTCCTAGAACTCTCCACAAGAGGAAGCATTTGTCCACGTCTACTTTATCCATACCTTTTATCATCTTGTCTACCTCAATTTGATCTCCCCTCATTCTTCTAAATTCCAGAGAGTATAGGCCTAAACTGTTCAATCTCTCTTCATACGACAAATCCCTCATCTCTGGAATCAATCTAGTGAACCTCCTCTGAACTGCCTCCAATGCCACTGCATCTTTCCTCAAATAAGGGGACCAAAACTGTGCACAATACTCCAGGTCCAGCCTCACCAATGTCTTGTATAGACCATAAGACCATAAGACACAGGAGCAGAATTAGGCCACTCGGCCCATCGAATCTGTTCCGCCATTCAATCATGGCTGATATTTTTCTCATCCCCATTCTCCTGCCTTTTCCCCATAACCCCTGACCCCTTATTAATCAAGAACCTATCTATCTCTGTCTTAAAGACACTCCATGACCTGGCCTCCACAGCCTTCTGCGGCAAAAAGTTTCACAGATTCACTACTCTCCGGCTGAAGAAATTCCTCCTCATCTCCGTTTTAATGGATCGTCCCTTTAGCCTGAGGTTGTGCCCTCTGGTTCTAGTTTTTCCTACTTGTGGAAACATCCTCTCCATGTCCACTCTATCCAGGCCTCGCAGTATCCTGTAAGTTTCAATAAGATCCCCCCTCATTCGTCTAAACTCCAACGAGTGCAGACCCAGAGTCCTCACCCGTTCCTCATACGACAAGCTCTTCATTCCAGGGATCAGTCTTGTGAACCTTCTCTGGACCCTTTCCAAGGCCAGCACATCCTTCCTTAGATATGGGGCCCAAAACTGCTCACAATACTCCAATTGAGGTCTGACCAGAGCCTTATACAGTCTCAGAAGTACAATACTTCTTGTTGCAACAATACTTCCTTCTTACTTTTATATTCTATTACTTTAGCTATAAATGCCAACATTCCATTCACTTTCTTTATTATCTGCTGTACCTGTATGCTAGCTTTCTGTGACTCATGAACGTGTACACCCAGATCCCTCTGCACTGGAGCACCCTGAAATCTCTCCCCATTTAGATAATAAGTCACCTTCCTATTTTTCCAACCAAAATGCATGACCTCACATTTATCCGCACTAAACTCCATCTGTCACATCAGGCCTCATTGGTTAGGCCTCAGATCTAGCCACCCCAATTTTGAAGGAATGTCAAAATGTTACAGAGGGTGCAGAGGAGATATATCAGAATTGTACGAAGGATGAGGGCCTTCAGTCATATTAGGAGACTGGAGAAGCCATGATTGCTCTCCTTAGAGCAGAGAAAGTTTCGACACCCACAAGTCAGTCAATCTGGGAGACAAAAAGATCACACAGGGAAGAGATTCTGCCCAGGAAGGAAAGAACACTGTTTTGAATACGCTAAGAGGCAGAGGTGTGGGGCTATCCTTTACCTGCAGATTTTCATAACCAAGGCATAGCCTTGTTTGACTGGGGCAAAAACAGAAACCTCCCTATTGCAACAAGTAAGGCATTATGAATTCCACATCGGAAACTTCCAACTGGCCTACAACATTTCCAGCTTTCCTTTGAAAAACAAGTTTTAATAGTGACTTTTTGAACTCTTTAAACTCTTTAAACATCTAAAGGCATACCTTTTCTTGTGTATGTGTGTCTTGTGTGTGGGCGAGTGAATGGATACTGTTGCAACTACATTTCAGATTTTAAGAAATAAACATTTATTCTTTATTTAAACTTATGAGAAAACCTGTCTTGTGTCTTTTCTTGAGATGTCGTAACACTCAGAGGTTTAAAAATACTTGTTATTTAAAACAGAACTTGTTGTGGTTAATTGAGAGGTGGAGAAAAAAGGAAGCATCCTCCCATCTGCCCAGAACAAAAATGATAGATTGCAGGGCTATTGAGAAAGAGCAGGAGAGTGGGACTAATTGAATAGTTCTTTTTCAGAATCAAGTGAATTAGGCACAATGGGAAAAACGGCTTGTGAGGCTATATTATTCTGTAATTCTACAAATGATAAGATGATTGTTAAGTGTGTGTTATGATCATTTATAGGCTACAGCTTGTATAACCCAATGTTTTAACTGTTCAATAAATCCCAAATTGTGAATTATCTAATAAATCATTTAGTTTGCATTATACTCAACCATCAGGCAAGACTGAACACTTCAGATGGTAAATTCAAAAGATTTATTGACTAATAAAAGGAAACAAGTTAAAAAAGACAAAGGGCGGGATTTTCCTGTCCTGCCTACTGGAGCCAGAAATTCCTGCCTGAGGTTAATGAACCTTTGGTTTGTCCGTTATATTTTTCCGTTCTGCCCGCATGATCCCCACGGTGGGCAGGACCAGAAGATTTAGGACAAAGGTTCAGTTAACAGTGAAAGGACAGTGGGCAGCACGCTGGCACAGTGGTTAGCACTGCTGTCTCACAGCACCAGGGACCCGGGTTCAATTCCGGCCTTGGGTGACTGTGTGTGCAGAGTTTGCACATTCTCCCTTGCTGGGATTTTACCGCCTCGCCCGCCCGAGGCTCGTAAGAACCTGCCCGAGGCCAACGGGGAATGCCATTCTGGGGCGATTCTGCCCCGATTCGGGGGCGGGCGTGCCAGTAAAGTTCCGGCACCTGTGTCGGCGTGGGATTCCTCTGGGTGCTCCAATTTCCTCGCACAGTCCAAAGATGAGTAATATAGATTGATTGGCCATGCTAAATTGCCTTTTAGCATCAGGGGGATTAGTGGGGTAAATACGTGGGGTTATGAGGCGAGGGCCTAGGTGGGATTGTTGTTGGTGCAGACTCGATGGGACTGTCGGGTTTCTGTGATTCTATGATACTATGATAAAGTTTAACCAAACTACGAAACACAATTCTCATGCCTTCTTCAGTTGATCAAGCTGAGTGTGTGAATGATGATAACCCTCTGGTCGGTTGTGGACAGTAGATTTTTCGGAATTCCATCTCAGACACTCAATATGTTGATAGCATACTAACAAAGAAAGGTTCCTCAGAATCTTTGTTTCTTTTCCCTTCAACTCATGCTTTCTTATCTCGAATTAACCTAATTGTCAAACAATAATTGGTTAACTTAACTGCCTGCTTATTTATAATTGGTTTCTAACACATGTGAACATCTTCCCATATAATAACATAATGGGGTTACTCAGAATATTTCAGTGTCTGATGTTCATGTAATACTTGAATAATGCCTTATTCTTTACATATCTTAATGTGACTCTTCAAGGTCATAAAAGCTTTGACTTAGAACATCTTATCTTTCTAGACTGGCTTGGGAAACATCACTTTGCAAAGTACAGTCGCATAATGTATGATTTGTATTTTGAAATTAAAATTATGTGTCATTATAATACATTACAGGCTCTCAGTTACAGATTCTATGTCCAGCTTTTACCAAGATGTGGAGATGCCAGCGTTGGACTGGGTTAAACACAGTAAGAAGTTTAACAACACCAGGTTAAAGTTAAACCTGTTGGACTTTAACCTGGTTAAAGTTAAACCTGTTGGACTTTAACCTGGTTAAAGTTAAACCTGTTGGACTTTAACCTGGTGTTGATAAACTTCTTATAGCTTTTACCAATAGAGCTATTGATTAATTCGTTATCCCTCAACTGGCTCTTAGTTGAGGCTCACAGCTATGTTCAATAATTCCTTGCTGGTTTCCAATCATGCAGTAACTGGTTCATTTGAAAATGTCTCCTGGATTAGTTCAAAAAGACTTCTTGACCATATTAGCTTACTATATTTAATAACGTATTGAATCAGACCACAGAATGGTCAAGTCACACTAGTATTATTGATTTTAAAACTACCATTACGTGTGTGTCTCTTGATAATTGTGAATGTTTTACTACATTGGCTGGGATGTTGTCAGGTTAATGGAGAGTGGGTCTGGGGTTACATGTCGGGTAAGGGTGGCAGATTGCCTTCCCTAAAGGGCATGAGTGAACCAGGTGGCTTTTTACAGCAATTGACATAAGTTTCATGGTATACATTAAACTTTTAACTTTCTCCCCTCACACTGTTTTCAATCTACCACGGCTCTCTCATAGAATCGAAGAATCCCTATAGTGCAGAAGGAAGCCATTCAGCCCATCGAGTCTACCCCGACCACAATCCCACCCAGGCTCTATTCCCATAAGCCCACATATTTACCCTGTCAAGCCCCTGACACTAAGGGGCGATTTAGCATGGCCAATCCAGCTAACCCGCACATCTTTGGACTGTGGGAGGAAACAAGAGTACCTGGAGGAAACCCACGCAGACACAGTGAGAATGTGCAAACTCCACACAGTGATCCGAGGCTGAAATTGAATCTTGGTCCCTGGTGCTGTGAGGCAGCAGTGCTGACCACTGTGCCACCGTGCCGCCCCACTGTGGAAGAGTGGCTAGCTCTCTCCTCTCTGCTCACATTGTTTTTAATATCCCGCTGCTCTCTATCCTAGCACTATTTTCAGACTCCCATAGCTCTGTCCTCATGCTGTTACGATCTGGAATGCACTGCCTGAGAGGATGGTGGAAGCAGATTCAATCATGGCTTTCAAAGAGAAATTGGATAAGCATTTGAATAAAAATAGGTGAGGGGTAGGTGACTGGGTCTAGCTAATTTGTTCTGATGTAGAGCCAATTTGGAAATGATGGTGGGCCAAATGGCCTCCTGTTGTGCTGCAACCACTCTGTGATACTAGCTGTAGGCCTGTTTCCAGGTCTTTCACCTATTTTACGATCAGTCTGTGTGTTTACTTTCTGATGGGTTTTTTCAGGATCAGCTTGAATGTAAGGATCTAATCTCTAGTCACAGGCAGGTGCTAAAGGCTGGAATTTTCCAACCTTGTTCACCCTGTCTCCGCTGTCAGCAAGAACGGAGAATTTGGTGCTCAATCAAATCTCCATTCACTGCAGCAGGACCGGAGAATACCAGCCACAGGTGAGGTCAGAAAATTCCAGCCACAGGTGAGGTCAGAAAATTCCAGCCACAGGTGAGGTCAGAAAATTTCAGCCAAGGTCATCATAAGGAAATCTGGCATGTCAGCTTCGACTGTCACCAACGTTTACAGATGCACCATAGAAAGCATTCTTTCTGGTTGTATCACAGCTTGGTATGGCTCCTGCTCTGCCCAAGACCGCAAGGAACTACAAAAAGTTGTGAATGTAGCCCAATCCATCGTGCAAACCAGCCTCCCATCCATTGACTCTGTCTACACTTCCCGCTGCCTCGGCAAAGCAGCCAGCATAATTAAGGACCCCCACGCACCCTGGACATTCTCTCTTCCACCTTCTTCCGTCAGGAAAAAGATACAAAAGTCTGAGGTCACGTACCAACCGATTCAAAAACAGCCTCCTCTCTGCTGCCATCAGACTTTTGAATGGACCTACCTCAAAGAAAGTTGATCTTTCTCTGCATCCTAGTTATGACTATAACACTACATTCTGCACTCCCTCCTTTCCTTCTCTATGAACGGTATGCTTTGTCTGTATACCGCGCAAGAAACAATACTTTTCATTGCATACTAATACGCGTGACAATAATAAATCAAATCAAATCAAATCATTGGAATGCTACTGGAAGAATATGAGAAAGAAAAAAAATCGAACAAACAGTACAGAAACTGGAATTCAGCTCAACTGGTCTTGTCTTGTGTTTGTGTTTGACACTTACCAACCTTACTTAGATCCAGCTCCTCCTATTTTCTCCCTCGGTTTCCTCTTAAATTCATCAGTGTTTTTCACTTCAATTACTTTGGGTGGTAACAATTTCCTTATTCTAACAATACTCAGGTTGAAGAAGTTGCTGCTGAATTTTTGATGAGATTTATTGATAATTTGCTCACTCATCGCCCCTCCTCCCACCCCCCTGACACTACATCATGAATCATCAGATGTGTTGATCTTCCCAGTGCCTCACTTTCCCATGGCCAATTGAGAATGAAAAGATTCATTCTCTCATTGGATTGTCCTGACTGTCAGTCAATGTCTTTGCATCCAATACAATTCTTAATTACTTTTGGGTAGCCATGATTGGATCACTTTTCTTGTTGTATTTTTTGCACCAGAAGTGAAAACAAAGCATATATTTGTTCCTTAAATATTAGCCATTGCATATCCACTGTCATGCCTTTTAATGAAGTTTCCCAATCGATCTTAGCCAACGCCTACCTCACAAGACCATAAGATATAGGAGCAGAATTAAGCCATTCGGCCCATCGAGTCTGCTCCACCGTTCAATCCTCGCAGATGTGATTCTCATCCCCATTCTCCCGCCTTCTCCCCATAACCCTTGAGCCCCTTATTGATCAAGAACCTATCTATCTCTGTCTTAAAGACACTCAATGACCTGGCCTCCACAGCCCTCTGCAGTAATGAATTATACAAATTCATCACCCTCTGGCTGAAGAAATTGCTCCTTATCTTAGTTTTCAGGCACGTCCCTTCACTCTGAGGTTGTGCCCTCAAGTTCCAGTCTCTCCCACTAGTGGAAACATCCTCTCCGTGTCCACTCTATCTAGGCCTCTCAGTATTCTGCAAGTTTCAAATAGATCACCCCTCATCCTCCTCAACTCCATAGCTTTGCATTTCAGATTGGACTTCTTCACTTTTCTTCCTAATGAAAAATTCCATCATGTTTTGGTCTTTGATCTCTAAGGACCCAGCACAACAAGATTATGAAATACTCCCTTCTCGTTGCGTTGCACCAAATCTAGGATGGTATGTTCCCTAGCTGGTTCCTTGGCACACTGGTCTAAAATAAAATCTCGTACACACTCCAGGAATTCATCTGCTGCAGTATTATTGCTAATCAATATATATAGATTAAAATCACCTATGATTACTGTGGCCCCCTTGTTAAATGAATCTCTAATTTCTTGTTTAATGCCATCCCCTACCTTACCACTGCTGTTTGGAGACTTATAGACAACTCCCACTAATGATTTATGCAATTTGTTGTTGCTTAGTTCCACCCAGACTGTTTCTACATCTAGATTTTATGAGCCAATATAATTTCTCCCTTTTTTCACAGATTTCATTCTTTAACAATGCCACCCCACCTCCTCAAACTTTCTATCTGCCCTTCCTAAACATCGAGTACCCTTGGCTATTTGGTTCCCAGACTTGGTTACCCTCCAGCCACGTGTCTGTAATCACAACTGCCTCCTTCTCATGTATATTAAAGTTAAATTATTAGTCATAAGTAGATTTGCATTCACACTGCAATGAGTACTGTGAAAATCCCTTAGTTGCCACATTCCGGTGCCTGTTCAGTTACACTGAGGAAGAATTTAGCATGGCCAATGCACCTAACCAGCACGTCTTTCAGACTGCGGGAGGAGACTGGAGCACCAAACAGACACGGGGAGAACGTGCCAACTCCACACAAACAGTGACCCGAACCGGGAATCTAATCCAGGACCATGGCGCTCTAAGGCAGCAGTGCTAACCAGTCTGCCACCGTGCTGCCCTTAATGTGCACTGTAGATTAGTCTATCTTGTTGAATTCTGATGCAATGCCTTTAAATTTTCTTTTTAACAGTTTTACACATCTTACTTTGTACCGTGGTCCTATTTGCTGTGCCATGGCCCTTGCTTCCTCTGCCTTCCACTTTTGCATCTTTCTCTAAAGGATATTAGTGAACCAGATGGGATTTTTACAACAATCGATGCTAGCTTCATTCTCGCCACTACAGAGATTAGCTTTATGTTACAGATTTAATTCATTGAATTTAAATTCCATCAGCTGCCGTGCTGGGATTTGAACTTTGGGCCTTCAGATTACTAGCCCAGTGACATTACCACTGTGCCACCATCACATCCGCATATCAGAATTAAAATGGATGTTCGAACGTGCTTCAAATCACAACAAATAAAAAGGGAAATCAGCAAAATCACCAGTTAGCTAAAATAGAAACAGAAAATGCTGGAAAAGCACAATTGTTCAGTCAACACCTTACAGAGAAAATGAGACAGTTTCAGTATTTCAGGCATGGAACCTTCAAGAGAATTGAAGATCAGAAGATTAAGGAGCAGGTTAGTAAGAAGAGAGATGGAGAGGGGGTGGCATGGTGGCACAGTGGTTAGCAATGCTGCCTCACAGCTCCAGGGACCCGAGATCTTGGGTGACCGCCCCTATGGAGTTTGCACATTCTCCTCGTGTTTGCGTGGGTTTCCTCCGGGTGCTCCGGATTCCCCCCACAGTCCAAAGATGTGCGGGTTAGGTGGATTGGCCATGCTAAATTGCCCCTTAGTGTCAGGGGCACTAGCAGGGAAACTATGTAGAGTTAAGGAGGTAGGGCCTGGGTGGGATTGATGTTGGTGCAAGCGCGATGGGCTGAATGGCCTCCTTCTGCACTGTAGAGATTCTATGGATTCTATGGGAACAGATGAGGGAGAGAATTAAGAGATACATCAGCAGCAAATAGCGGGTTAATGATCTGAAAATTGCGGAATGGAAATCGGCTTGATGGGATAAAAGATGGCCAGTGATGTGAAGCAGTGATATAAAGGCAAAAGAACAAGTCAATAGTTGGGGAGACAAGAGGAAGTTGAAGCCAGCAAAAAAAAATGTAAATTAAGGGTAAATTAGAAAGGTGAAGAGAAACATTTTGCATGTGCAGCAGATCTGGGATGAAAACAAAATATGCAAGCAAAATAAATTTTATCTGTCAGTGCAGGATAGGAATTGTGAATTCTGTGCTCAGTGGCATTGCGCCCTGCTGAAAACCAATGCAAATCCTGATTGTCAACCTCCCGTCCACCGTCCCCCACCTCTCACAAATTTTACCATCCTGCCCGCCACGGGAATCGGAGCAGGCGAGGGGCGGACCATGGAAAGGTCCGCTGACCAGGGGCAGGAGTTTCTGGTTTTGGGATGAGCACGGCTGGAAAATCCCACCTCAGCATATCATTCCCAAATAAGAATTTGCTTCAGCTAAAGATATGGAAGCCATTGTGTTCTTTACATCGAATCATGGAATCTTTCGAAATAGCAAGAAGCCATTGATGCGCGATTAATTCACTCGGGAGGCTAGATCGTACCCGGGAAATAAAGGCTTTTATTCGCAACAAGAATAGAGCATACTGCTTAACAATACAATCCCAGACTAAAGGGTCACTAGGAAGTGCAGTGACTCCTATAGGAAGGCGGAGCCAACCGGAGTGTACCACAGAACAATGCTAACAGGTGGAACACCCCAACCCTAACCCCAACAGTAACAAGAGTAACATATGTACAAGTATCCATAGTGGTAACCATCTATGGTTCAGTACCCATAGTGGTAACCATCTATGGTTCACCACAGCCATTTGGCCCGTCATTTCTGTGCAGCCTCTTCGAAAGATCATAGAATAGAATCTACAGGACACAAAGAGGCCACTTGGCCCATCAAACCTGCACCGACAACAATCCCACCCAGGTCCTATCCCTGTAACCCCATATAATTCACCCTCCTAATTCCCCTGACACTAAGGAGCAATTTAGTATGGCCAATCAACCTAACCCACACATCTTTCGGACTGTGGGAGGGAACCGGAGCACCCAGAGGAAACCCATGCAGACACGGGGAGAATGTGCAAACTCCACACAGACAGTCACCCAAGGCCAGAATTGAACCCGGATCCCTGGTGCTGTGAGGCAGCAGTGCTAACCACTGTGCCACCATCAGTCAAGCTTAGATTCTCCCTCCTCATTTCTTGTCTGTAAGATCCAGCTCGCCAAATTCCCTTCTGAAATTATTTTTGGAATCAGTTTCCACCACCTGTTCAGGTTGAGATTCCAGATCCTGGCAACTCTTTGTGTGACTGTACTGCACACACATAATTTATTAACTGAAGGCTCGAAACCCAGCTCTGCTCGGTGGCTGAGTACATTTATTGCTGTGATGTTACTTTTTGTTTCAGTGTCAGAGTGTACGAGAATAAACCAATTCAGGTAACTCAGGGAGACAAGAGGTCCACTTCAACCTGTGTCTGTCAGAGAGTTTACTTGATATATATACATATATATATATATTCAGCATGGCTGAAAATCATTATCTACTGGCCCTTATTGCACAGATAGATTCCAAAAGGTCTGAGTGCCAGTTGGTATCCATTGACTGAGTTGAAACAATGTGTAAGGGATGCAGTATAAATGTAGGGAGGTCTTGCTACAACTGCATACGACATTGGTGTGACGACAACTGGAGTACTGTGCACAGTTTTGTCCTCCTGATTTAAGGAGGGATATACTTGCATTGAAGGCTCTTCAGCGAAGATTAATTAGGTTAATTCTTGGGATGAAGATGTTCTCCAATGAGAAAAGCTTAATTAGGGCAATGTGATATTCACTCCTGCCAATGCTGTTGTGGGCAGGTGCATCTGAAGTGTGGTAGGGACAGGGTTAAGTGGGTTTTTTAATTCTTTGGGTCCCTCGCAGCTTGCTGTGGACTCAATCTGTGCCAAAGGGCACTCACCCATTTTGGCCAGTGGTGTCACTACCAAGCCATTCTTGGTGTTAGACATTGAAGTCCCCCTCAGAGTACATTTATACTGCATCCCTTACACATTGTTTCAACTCAGTCAATGGATACCAGCTGGCCAATCAACCTAACCCACACATCTTTCGGACTGTGGGAGGAAACCGGAGCACCCAGAGGAAACCCATGCAGACACGGGGAGAATGTGCAAACTCCACACAGACAGTCACCCAAGGCCAGAATTGAACCCGGATCCCTGGCGCTGTGAGGCAGCAATGCTAACCACTGTGCCACCATCAGTCATGCTTAGATTCTCCCTCCTCACTTCTTGTCTGTAAGATCCAGCTCGCCAAATTCCCTTCTGAAATTATTTTTGGAATCAGTTTCCACCACCTTGGCGTTCTATGGCTTCTTCCTTTTTGCTTTCGAGGAAGAGATAATTTAGGTCCAGCAGGTCTTCATGGGGGTGTCCAGAACCGGGGTCACAGCCTGAGAAGACTGGGTAGACGATTTAGGAAAGAGATGAAGAGAAATCTCTTCACCCAGAGAGTGGCGAGCCTGTGGAATTCTCCACCACAGAAAGCAGTTGAAGCCAAAACATTGAATGTTTTCATGAAGCAGTTTGATATAGCACTTGGGATGAAGGGGATCAAAGGATATGGGGGGAGGCAGAATTAAGCTATTGAGTTTGATGATCAGCCATGATCATAATGAATGGTGGAGCTGACTCGAAGGACCGAATGGCCTTCTCCAGCTCCTATTTTCTATGTTTCTATGTCACTGTCTGCCTCAGTACCTTCTGTATCTGCCACCTCTGCCCTTACTTCTTGTGTCACGCAGATGGTGGACAGGCTTTGGGGATCACTACAGTATTCCTAGCTTTTTTCTTGAGCTGCGTGTTGTGGAGGTGCGTCCACATTGCTATTAGAGAAGAATTCTCAAGATTCTGACTCAGTGATGGTGAAGGAATGGGCGTTATATGTTCAAGTTAGGAATGATGTGTGTGACTTGGAGGGTAACTGGGAGATGGTTGTGTTCTCCTGTGCCTGCTACCCTTGAGCTGCTGGATGGCACAAATCGCAAGTTTGGGACAGGCCTTGACAAGGCCTTGATGGCACAGTGGCACAATGGTTAACACTGCTGCCTCACAGTGCCAGGGTCCCGGGTTTGATGATCTGTGTGGAGTTTTCATGTTCTCCCCGTGTCTGCGTGGGTTTCCTCCCAGTGCTGTGATTTCCACCCACAGTCTAAAGTCGTGCAGGTTAGGGGGATTGGCCATGATAAATAGGTTAGGGGGATTGGCCATGATAAGTAGGTTAGGGGAATTGGCCATGCTAAATAGGTTAGGGGAATTGACCATGCCAAATAGGTTAGGGAGATTGGCCATGTTAAATAGGTTAAGGGAAATTGGCCATGCTAAATAGGTTAGGGGGATTGGCCATGCTAAATAGGTTAGGGGAATTGACCATGCCAAATAGGTTAGGGAGATTGGCCATGTTAAATAGGTTAAGGGAAATTGGCCATGCTAAATAGGTTAGGGGGATTGGCCATGATAGCTGCCCTGGGTCACAGGAATGGGGCAGAGGAGTGGACCTGGATTCGATGCTCTAAGTGCTGCAGACTTAATGGGACAAATGGCCTCCTTCTGCACTGTAGGCATCATATGGATTGTATGAGGTTGCTGCAGTACATCATGTAGACACAATGCTGCTACCATGCACTGATGGTACAGAAAGTTCATGTTTGAAATGGCAAATGGGCATTCGTCCTGGGCAGCACTGAGGCTCTGAGAGGGTAGGAAGTCAACGTTATCGGCATTCTATTATTCAGCTGGTCAAATCTGGGGAAGGATCTGCTCCTCATGTGCTCAGTAAAGAAAAGGAATAGAAGTTTCCTGCATTGGCTTCTGAGCCATTGATTTCTATTGGTACCCATAAGGACTGCAGTCTGAGCTGCTCACTACCAGGGCAGTGCACACTCCATCCATGAAATTTATCATCTGGGGGCCTTTTGTTACATTTTGGACTCCACTTAGCACATTTTAAATGAGCCACGTCTAATGTCTGTAGCATCTTAGCATGAAGTATTCAGGCTGAGTGCAGCATAACTTTCAGTGCTGCTAATGGAAAAGGTTCCGTCTTTTTGAAGTGACTTTCCACAGTCCTGATTGTGAAATGCTTGATTCGTACCCACATAATAGCCTGAATAATGTTATCATTGTCAACAGACATTATGAAGAATGTGTGAAATCTATGGTCCTGAAAGTTGAGTCGACTTGTTTGTTCACCGTGCACTGTTGAATCTCTGGTTATCGCACTGCATTATTGCACCTCAGGAGGATGGACTGATTGCTGACTGTCATTTTATTCATTCATGGGACATGGGTGTCGCTGGCTGGCCAGCATTTATTGCCCATCCCTAGCTGCCCTTGTTCAGAGGGCAGTTGAGAGTCAACCACATTGCTGTGGCTCTGGAGTCACATGTTGCCAGGCCAGGTGAGGATGGCAGATTTCCTTCCCTAAAGCACATTAGTGAAGCAGATGGGTTCTTCCTGACAATTCATGGTCATTGATAAATTCTAAATTCCAGATATTTTTTTTTGATTGAATTCAAATTCCATCATCTGCAGTGGCGGGATTCGAACGTGGGTCTCCAGAACATTAGTTGAGTTTCTGGATTAATAATCTAGCAGCAATATCACTAGGCCATCAACTGCCCACCACGGTGTGGTCAAAGTAACCTCATCCCTGGTTGTGGGCAGCATGGTGGTACAGTGGTTAGCACTGCTTGGTCACTGTCTGTGCAGAGTTCGCACGTTCTCGCCATGTCTGAGTGGCTTTCTTCCGGGTGCTCTGGTTTCCTCCCACAGTCCAAAAGACCTGCTGGTTAGGTGCATTGGCCATGCTCAATTCTCCCTCAGTGTACCCGAACAGGCGCTGGAGTGTGGCGACTCGGGGATTTTCACAGTAACTTCATGTAAGCCTACTTGTGACACGAATAAATAAATAAGTAAATTGTTGGTTGCCCATTTTCCAGGTGAGAGATTAATCTTGGGCAGTTGGATGTTGAAATCCAGTCAATATTCTCCCTGAGCTTCATGTGTGCATGGTTGCAAAGCAATTGAGAATTCTCCACATCGGGATGAAGACATTATGCACAAAGAGAGGTCCCTTTAAGATGAGCGCAGGCAAGGCAGTAAACAAACAGTGCGTGCACAGTGAAAGGAAATGAGAGGGAATGTTTATATTTTCAGGAAAGGAGGGCAGCAAACCCCCAACATTACATGTTCAATCGCAAGAACAAAGAAATAGGCTTTTTGTACGCAGTAACAAATAGACTGAATGGATCTATAGAGTCTCCTTCTGGCTATCGAAAGAACTGATCTATAGAGAGAATCAAATCCACTGATCAATGCAACATTCTGCCTTAAGAACTGACCTCCCACTAATGGGCTATTGTAGTTTGTACAGCATTGTGTAATTGTGCACTCCTTAATAGCTGTATGGCACTGATCAATCTTTGCTGTATTTTCTTTCACTTGATAACATTTGAAGATTGACTTGTAACCCGCAACCAATACAGATATACTGCTCTGCCTTCTTTCCTTCAATTGGGCGGCACGGTGGCACAGTGGCTAGCACTGCTGCCCTACAGCAGCAGGGACCTGGGTTCGATTCCCTGCTTAGGTCACTGTCTGTGCAGAATCTGCACATTCTCCCCGTGTCTGCGTGGGTTTCCTCCGGGTGCTCCGTTCTCCCCACGTCTGCGTGGGTTTCCTCCCCACAGTCCGAAAGACATGCTGTGGTAATGAAACCTCCTTTCTGTGGAGTTCTGCTTTAAGCTAGGCCCCTCTAGTTATTTAATTTCAGTTATTTAATGTCTCGTCCTGCACAAATTGTGCAGCAAGAGGGTTTGAACTACTTAAGCTCTCAACAATTTTGAACACTTTTTCAAGATCCGATGGTTGGACCAAGCCATGATATCCCAGAATGAAGGAACAGGAGTGTAGAACTGATACAATGAATCACAGTGAATGCTTCAAGCTGTTTCAATTTCACACGAGTACCTCTGCTGCATGTGAAAGTGTTGGAGCATCTAAACGTCTCAGTCAAATGTCTCAGGGCAGCACGGTGACACAGTGGTAAGCGCTGCTGCCTCGCAGTGCCAGGGACCCGGGTTCAATTCACTGCTTGGGTCACTGTCTGTGTGGAGTCTGCACATTCTCCTCATGTCTGCATGGTTTTCCTCCAGGCGCTCCAATTTCCTCCCAAGACCAAAAGATGTGCTGGTTCGGTGAATTGGCCACGCTAAATTCACCCTCAGTGTACCCGAACAGGTGCCGGAGTGTGGTGACTAGAGGATTTTCACAGTAACTTCATTGCAGTGTTAACGCAAGCGTACTTGTTTCACTAATAAAGAAACTTAAACTGAAGTCCAGAGAACTGGGGAGTCTGTTGTCATATGACATGCATGTACCTCTAAGGCCACATATCTTAAACTGCTGTCAATCATTTCCTCCGAGGCAGGATGAGATTATTAGTGCTATGGCTCTGGACTCAGTGTACAGCAACAGCACTGAAAGCCAGATGTATATACTCAGCTTCCTAGTTAATATGGCATGTACATATTCTTATCTTCAAATAAAGAAGCCGTATTATTGTTTTACTACTTCTGGTAATATTATTTGTATGCTTATGACAAATAGAAGAATGCAACATGGTGGCAGCATGGGTTTTGAAGATTTTTATTATTTAATTAGTGTCACAAGTAGGCTTACATTAATACTGCAGTGAAGTTACTGTGAAAGTCCCCTAGATCCTGCGCAGATCAGCTGGCGGGGGTATTTGCAGACATCTTCAGCCTCTCTTTACAACAATCTGAGGTCCCTATCTGCTTCAAGAAGATGACCATCATACTTAAGAAACGTCAAGCAGCGTGCCTTAATGACTATCGTCCAGTGGCTCTGACATCCATCATTGAAGCGCTTCAAAAGGCTAATCATGGCACGAATCAATTCCAGCCTCCCGGAATACCTGGATCCACTACAGTTTGCCTAACCGCCGCAACAGGTCCACAGCAGACGCCATCTCGCTGGCTCTGCACTCAACCCTGGAACGCCTAGATAACAAAGGCACCTTTGTCAGACTCCTATTTATTAACTACAGCTCAGCCTTTAACACTATTACTCCTACGAAACTCATCTCCAAACTCCGTGGCCTGGGCCTCGGCTGCTCCTTCTGTGACTGGATCCTGAACTTCCTAACTCACAGACCACAATTTAGAATAGGCAATAACACCTCCTCCACAATCATCCTCAACACCGGTGCCCCACAAGCCTGTGTTCTCAGCCCCCTTCTATATTCCTTATACACCCATGATTGTGCGGCCAAATTCTCCTCCAATTCGATTTTCAAGTTTGTTGATGACACCACTGTAGTGGGTCGGATCTCAAACACGAACGAGACAGAGTATAGGAAAGAGACAGAGAATTTGGTGAACTGGTGCGGCAACAGTAATCTCTCCCTCAATGTCAACAAAATGAAGGAATTGGCATCGACTTCGGGAAGCTTAGATGAGAACATGCCCCTGTCTACAACAATGGGGATGAAGTGGAAAGGGTCGAGAGCTTCAAGTTCTTAGTTGTACAGATCACCAACAACCTGTCCAGGTCCCCTCATGCCGACATTATAGTTAAGAAAGCCCACCAACACCTCTACTTCCTCAGAAGATTAAGCAAATTTGGCATGTCAGCTACGACTCTCACCAACCTTTACAGATGCACCATAGAAAGCATTCTTTTTGGCTGCATCATAGCTTGGTATGGCTCCTGCTCTGCCCAAGACCGCAAGAAACTACAAAATGTAGCACAATCCATCACGCAAACCAGCCTCCCATCCATTGACTCTGTCTACACTTCCTGTTGCCTTGGCAAAGCAGCCAGCATAATTAAGGACCCCATGCACCCTGGACATTCTCCCTTCCGCCTTCTTCCGTAGGGTAAAAGATACAAAAATCTGAGGTCACGTACCAACCGACCCAAGAACAGCTTCTTCCCTGCTGCTGTCAGACTTTTGAATGGACCTACCTTGCATTAAGTTGATCTTTCTCGACACCCTAGCTATGAGTGTAACACTACATTCTGCACTCTCTCGTTTCCTTCTCTATGAACGGTATGCTTTGTCTGTATAGCACGCAAGAAACAATACTTTTCATTGTATGCTAATACATGTGATAATAATAAATCAAACCAAATAGATGCCACACTCCTGCACCTGTTCGGGTACACGGAGGGAGAATTTAGCATGGCTAATGCATTTAACCAGCTCGTCTTTCAGACTGTGGGAGGACACCGGAGCACCCGGAGAAAACACATGCTGACATGGGGAGAATACGCAGTCAGTGACCCAAGCCAGGAATCAAACCCGGGTCCCTTGCACTGCGAGGCAGCAGTGCTAAATACTGCTGCCCTGAGACATTTGACTAAGAAGTGTCGATGCTCCAACACTTTCACATGCAGCGGAGGTACTCCTGTGAAATTGAAACAGCTTTAAGTACACACTGTGATTCTGCAGCACTGTAGGAGTTCTCCATCCCTGTTCCTTCATTCTGGGATATTATGGCTTGCTCCAACAATCAGAGCTTGATAAAGTGTTCAAAATTATGAGAGCTTAAGTTGTTTAAACCCTCCTGCAGCACAATTTGTGCAGGACTGGACATTAAACAATTGACATTAAATAACGAGAAGGGCCTCGCTTAAAGCAGAACTCCGCAGAGAGGAGATTTCATTGCTGCTTCAGCCCATTCCTTCAGGACGTCACGGCAGGGGAGATTAAACTTTAGACTCTGGGCTAAGGGAGAAGAGTCCATTCAGTGAAAACTCCAAATAGCTTGAAGAAGACTTTAAAGAGTCTTTTCTCACTGCTTAATTTTATCTTGCAGTTCATTTTCGCACCAAAAACATTGTTTTGCTGGCAAAGCTTAAACAAGTCCAGGGAGGCAGAAGCAGCTCAACAGCGCCACCATTGAAATCAAGCAACAACCTCTGACCGGCTAAGGCTGTGGCCATTTAAGGTATTGCAATGCAGAGAGCCACACTAATATCTAATGTGATTTGTGAAGGCTGTTCCTGTTCCACACAAGGTCCTAGTTACCCTGCCAAAATCCACACGAGAACCACAACACTTCCAACACTCAACTGAAAGGTAGTGGACCTCTTATCTGAATTTACTTTGTCCCGGCACTGCAGCGAGTTTGTGTTTACTGGTCCTCAATATCTGTAATGTCTATAAGATCGTACCTATTTATTTCTAATTGAGCTATCAGTTTATGTTTTGTTCAGAATGCTCTGTGCATTCAGATACAGAGCCTTTAGTTTTATCCTTGTATTACTTTTGTAACCTTTAGCCTTATCTGCTGATTAACTCTTAGATTTGTAGTCTCTATCCCACCCTATCACTTTCTGCTAATCATTCCCCATATTAGTTCCTTTCTCTCTTGCCCTATCTCTACTCTTTGATCTATTTATTTTTTTCCAGATTTGATCCCTTGCCCCAATATTTTGTTTGAAGTCCTCTGGACCTCCCTAGTAAGGCGACTCGTTGAAACACTGGTCACAGCGCGGTTCAGATGTAAACCATGTCAAGATCACAACCCCCACTTTCTCCAGTCCTGGTGCCACTACCTCACAAACTGCAACACACTCCGACTACACCCATTCTTGAGACATGCATTTATTTAATGTAATTCTCCCCATGCCAATTTGAATATGGTTCTGAAAACCAAACAGAGATTATTACCTTTGAGGTTCGGCTTCTTAATTTGGTGCCTAATTCCTCATACTGACATCGTTTCTTGTCCTACCAACGTTGTTGGACCATGGGCCACGATGACTGGATCCTTCCTCTCCCTTTCTAAGTTCCTCTCCAGCCCTAATAAAATATCCCAAACTCAGAGAGGCATCACAGCCTTCTGAACTCTCACACGTGGCTGCAGAGAACAGTTTCAATCCCATTCACTATATCTCCCCCTATCGCCACTACATTCCTTTCAGTTTACAGAATCCCTACAGTGCAGAAGGAGGCCATGCAGCCCATCATGTTTGCACCATTCTCTGACAGAGTATCTTACCTAAGCCCCCTCCCCCACCTAATCCCATAACCCCGCACATTTACCATGGCTAATCCATTTAGCCTACACATTATTGGACATTGAAGGGCAATTGATCAGGGCCAATTCACCTAATCTAGCCATTTTGGGACACTAAGGGGCAATTTAACATGTCCAATGCACCTAACTAGCACATCTTTGGACTGTGGGAGGAAACCCACGGAGACATGGGGAGAAAGTGCAAACTCCACACAGACTGTCACCCAAGCCCGGAATTGAACCCAGCTTCCTGGCGCTGTGAAACAGCTGTGCTAACCACTGTGCCACCCAATTCCCCCACTTGAATGGCTTATTTTACTACGATGCCATGTTAAGTCAGCTCATCCACCCTGCACTCTCTCCACTCAAGCTAAAAGAACCTCAAATCCTTTGGACAGTTGCAAGGCCCGAGGCTCCTGCACTCCTGTCCTATGGGTCACCTTACCTGCCTCACTTGCAGCAATACTCATCTGTCCCTGACCAATGAGCAAATCAGATGACCCTAAGGGCTGTTACCACCTCTTGGTACAAAGTGTCCAGATAACTTCCCCCTCCCTGAAGCATCACAGTGTCCACAGTTCAGCCTCCAGCCCAATGGCCCTGAGCTTTGTCTCTTTGAGCCGCAAACACTTGCGTGTTTGCCTTGGGTCACAATGGCATCCAGGAGGTCCCACATGCTGCAGCCTTGACACGTCACCTGTCCTGCTCTCCTTAATGTGTTTAATTAACTAATTAATTATTTTATTCAATTAATTATTTTCTCTCTTATATATATATTGTATTTTAGTTACCACGAGTTTACATGCTATTTCTTAGTAATAGAATAGACCTTAACCACTTTCTAGATATTTGCCAGACCAGGCAGCCAGCTTCTTCCTGGTAACTAGTAGATTCAGCATTGATTCCTATTGGTTGAAAAAGTTAGTAAAAGCAAAGGAGCACCTTCTTCTCCTCTTCATCTCTCTCTCTAACTCAGTCAATTCCAGGCAGTCTTGTTCAAAGTCATACTCCACTGTTAAGTCACACTGCAAGTTATAGAGTCATAGAGATTTACAGCATGGAAACAGGCCATTCGGCCCAACTTGTCCATGCCGCCCGGTTTTTACCACTAAGCTAGTCCCAATTGCCCGCATTTGGCCCACATCCCTCTATACCCATCTTACCCATGTAACTGTCTAAATGCTTTTTAAAAGACAAAATTGTACCCGCCTCTACTACTACCTCCAGCTAGTTCCAGACACTTACCACTCTCTCTGTGAAAAAATTGCCCCTCTGGACCCTTTTGTATCTCTCACCTTAAACCTACGCCCGCTAGTTTTAGACTCCCCTATCTTTGGAAAAAATGTGTTGACTATCTAGCTGATCAATGGCCCTCATTATTTTAGAGTCCTCGATAAGATCACCCCTCAGCCTCCTACTCTCCAGGGAATAAAGTCTCAGTCTATCCAGCCTCTCCTTGTAACTCAAACCATCAAGTCCCAGTAGCATACTAGTAAACCTTTTCTGCACTTTTTCAAGTTTAATAATATCCTTTCTATAATAGGGTGAGCAGAACTGTATACAGTATTCTAAGTGTGGCCTTACCAATGTCTTGTACAACTTCAACAAGACGTCCCAACTCCTGTATTCAGTGTTCTGATCAATGAAACCAAACATGCTGAATGCCTTCTTCACCAATCTGTCCACCTGTGACTCCACTTTCAAGGACCTATGAACCTGTACCCCTAGATCACTTTGTTCTATAACTCTCTCCAACGTTCTACAATTAACTGAGTAAGTCCTGTTCGATCTACCAAAATGCATCACCTCGCATTTATCTAAATTAAACTCCATCTGCCATTCATCAGATGTATTTACATGCTCTGAGACCTTAGACCTAGCTCACCTCCCATGTACAGGTAATACAGTTTAAGCTACTGTCTTCTTGGAAGTTCAATTGCTCTCCAGTAGAGAGCTTGTATATCTCTGCTTAAACCTGGACAAAATTTAGAATAATGCAGTAAATTTCAGTTCGATTTTAAATGTTAAATAGAAACAAAATTAGATTTTTAGAAAGAGATTAAGATTCCCTCACCCAACTCCCAGCACCATTGTTCAGTCATACTCCAGCGATGAACCAATTGAATGGATCCTCCAAAGACAAAGATCATTGAAATCATCATTGAAACCCTACAGTACAGAAAGAGGCCATTCGGCCCATCGAGTCTGCACTGACCACAATCCCACCCAGGCCCTACCCCCATATCCCTCCATATTTTACCCGCTAACCCCTCTAATCTACGCATCCCCGGACACTAAGGGGCAATTTTAGCATGGCCAATCAACCTAACCCGCACATCTTTGGACTGTGGGAGGAAACTGGAGCACCGGGGGAAACCCACACAGACACGAGGAGAATGTGCAAACTCCACACAGACAGTGACCCAAGCCGGGAATCAAACCCAGGTCCCTGGAGCTGTGAAGCAGCAGTGCTAACCACTGTGCTACCGTGCCGCCCTGGCTGTCTCAAACACATGGACATATGACCATACATTAAGAGCAGGAGTGGGCCACGCAGCCCTTTGAGCCTGCTGCACCATTCAATAAAATCATGGCTGGTCTGATTGTAACCTCAGCTCTACATGCCTGTGCAGCCTAGGGGGAGGTGGTGGTATGGTGGTGTTATCACTGGACTAGTAATCCAGAGTCCCAACGTAATGCTCTGGGGACCCAGGTTCAAATCCCACCATGACAGATGGTGACATTTTAATTGAATAAAACCTGGAAATAAAAAAGTCTAATGATGACCGTGAAACCATTGTCATTAAAAAGGCATCCGGTTCACTAAAATGTCCGTCAGGGAAGGACATCTGTCATCCTTACCTGGTGTGGCCTACATGTGACTCCAGAGCCACAGCAATGTGCTTGACTCTCAACTGCTTCCAAAGGTAACTAGGGATGGCCAATAAATGCTGGCCAGCCAGCAATGTCCATGTTCCAGCAATGTCCATGTCCCAGCAATGTCCACGTCCCAGCAATGTCCACGTCCCAGCAATGTCCACGTCCCAGCAATGTCCACGTTCCAGCAATGTCCATGTCCCAGCAATGTCCATGTGCCAGCAATGTCCATGTCCCAGCAATGTCCATGTTCCAGCAATGTCCACGTCCCAGCAATGTCCATGTCCCAGCAATGTCCATGTCCCAGCAATGTCCACGTCCCAGCAATGTCCACGTCCCAGCAATGTCCACGTCCCAGCAATGTCCACGTCCCAGCAATGTCCATGTTCCAGCAATGTCCACGTCCCAGCAATGTCCATGTTCCAGCAATGTCCACGTCCCAGCAATGTCCATGTTCCAGCAATGTCCACGTCCCAGCAATGTCCACGTCCCAGCAATGTCCACGTCCCAGCAATGTCCATGTTCCAGCAATGTCCATGTCCCAGCAATGTCCATGTCCCAGCAATGTCCATGTCCCAGCAATGTCCATGTCCCAGCAATGTCCACGTCCCAGCAATGTCCACGTCCCAGCAATGTCCACGTCCCAGCAATGTCCACGTCCCAGCAATGTCCATGTTCCAGCAATGTCCACGTCCCAGCAATGTCCATGTTCCAGCAATGTCCACGTCCCAGCAATGTCCACGTCCCAGCAATGTCCACGTCCCAGCAACGTCCATGTTCCAGCAATGTCCACGTCCCAGTAATGTCCATGTCCCAGTAATGTCCATGTCCCAGTAATGTCCACGTCCCAGCAATGTCCACGTCCCAGCAATGTCCACGTCCCAGTAATGTCCATGTCCCAGTAATGTCCAGGTCCCAGCAATGTCCATGTCCCACAAATTAGTAAAAAAAGCTTGGAGCAGACAACATCTGTGAAGAGAGAAACAGAGTTAACATTTCTATGATATGATGAAATGTCATTGTTGTAGGGAAATATCCCTTACCAGTGCAGAATAGAAGTTGAGTCGCAAATCAAGGTTCAAAGCGTGTCTTTATTGTACAATTACTGGGATCCCAGGGAGACCCCCGTAGCCAGCTCAGAAACAGTGGCTTGGCCACGTTGATCTCAATTAAATCACATCAGCTCTGGATCTTTATAGGGATCCAAAATTCGCGCGGGAACATTTGATTATGCCTTTTTTTACACAATGTATAAAGTGGTCTGTCAGTTTCAAAAGTCCCTAGGAAGTTTCATGGATTAGCATTTGTATGGTGTGTGTTCGTGTTAATGGGATTACTTGGTCCTGCCCCGGTGTCTAAATGCGTTTCCCATTACTATCTCTATGTGTCCTCTTATTTAAATTGGTCCTATTGTTCCGTGTCTGTGTTTCCTGCTTGTGAGATTGAGTGTTAATGTCATCCTGTCCTGTTGGGTGTCTGGGGTATTTCATTCTTAACCTTTTATCCTTATCTCTTAGTTTATCAGATTTTTATGTCTGCCTTGGCCGAATTGGTAATATTTCAGTGATAGCTTGGTTTTGATAACCCACTCTCTGTCTCGTTTCATAGGGATCTTGATCTTCCTTGGCCAGTTTAAAATGCAGCTATGCGCTGTTGCTAGGCAGATTAGGGATCTTCCGTAGTTTCTGAAATTCGTGAGTCTCTCAGCTGTGCAGGGGGAGACCCGATCGAATATCCATCCGGGGGTGCCCCTCTGCATTGTTGGCCCGTTATGAGTGGTGCCAATTAGTCCAATAAAAATATGTTTGATGATGCAAATATGGTTTTCTGGAAAATTTCCTCCTTCAGTCCCTCCTCTCGTCCAGGGGGTGCCATTCATGGCTGACCCCCCATGGACGACCTTCAGAGGAACAGTGATTTGTACAGCTGTTGTCCTTGCCGTTGTTCCTCCTCTTCTGGGTCGTTGTTAAGTTCTTGCATCTGGATACTGGCAGTGGGTAGCATTCTTGATGTAATATTTGCACATATCACTTTAATACAGGTTAGGCCAAGGCAGAGTGTGAACAGGATGGCTACTACTAGGATTAATCCCTTCATAATATATGCTCCCCAAACTGTGTTAAACAGCCATCCTAACCACCCATCAGTCCCTGTTAACCCCTGTTTAAAGTTATCCAATTGCTTTTGTATCCCGGACATGGCTGCTGTTATGTTTAGTGTCTCGTCGTGTACGTATGTGATGCATTTTTCCTTGATGATGGTGCATACCCCCCCTTGTCTGGCTAGCTGATAGTCCACCGCATATCTCGTTTGTTGTGTGTATAGTCTGAGTTCTGCGAGTTCTTGGTCAATTGCGCCTAATGCTTGTAGGGTGTTGTTTCCTAAAATGGTCAGTCCACATATGAAGAAGTTCCTATTACTGGCACTGATCACCCCTGCGGCGCCTCCCAGGGATAGTGTCCCCAGAAATCCATATCCTAAAGAAGACCCTAGTGTGACAGGGGCCTGCCAGTCGGAGCAAAATTCTGCGCTGATGGCCCTGGTCACTATGCGTTTCTGGACATGCCCTTCACTTGGGCATGGAACCGTGAGAGGTCTGATTGTCCCTACGGAAAAGAACCTTGGAGGCCTGTCTGTGGCCGTCATATATACATTTTTAAATAAAAACACGTACCCGTCTTTAACCCGATAACATGCATTACCCCGGGGTCGTTTGACCGCATGGCCCCATCTTGTGGAACCTTCCCTCCCCCTGGACTGTCCACTTGATTGTACCTCTTGGTGAGAATCAAATGGATATGTCCCTGAGGCTGAGCTTACGTGGGTGCTGTTGCACTTGCCACACATAAGCTGCCTACCCGCGGTGACTGCAATGCATTTTTGTTGCTTGCAGTCACAAGTGAAGTGTCCTTCCCGGACCCGGCACTCCTGGAGAGCACAATGTGCCTCAGCGCATGAATCATTTTTAGGGACAAAGGCATGCACGCACCCCCATCCCTCTCCCTTAAAACATTGTGGGTAGTTCCCATGTGTCTCCTCCGGTTGGGGTCCCGTCCCCCTTAGAATTCCCGGCTCAGTGAGCTCTACACACCTTCCTTGTATCCCTTGCTTAAAGTACCCAATATGTTCTTTGCAGGGTGCCCCCGATGTGTCAATAGTGAATAACTCTTGTGGGAGCCACCCTGGTGTTGCGATGAATAGGGAGTTTACTGATCGCGCTGAGGGGTAACAAGCGGTCCTATTCCCATAGATCTGGATGTGTGTTTTCAGGAATAGGTTTCCTTCCATGATTGGTGGTTCTGCTCCCCTAACCCCCATATGTTGGAGTGTATTTACAATGGTCAGGGTTATTATCAGATATGTCCCTGTTCCCATATCGCTCTTTTTTTTTTTTTTCAACAGTATTTTACAATTACAGTATATACAGAAAATAAACAGGCAATTAAATTAAAAGTAGTTGGTTCCGACGTCTTGATAGTAGATCTGGTCCTGGTTCCTGTGGAAGTTGAATGAGCAAAACGGTATTTTTTAGTTCATTTGTCCTCATATAGTTTCAATTGGGTCCAGTGTTTCCAGACCCCTTGTCCCCTTATATCTATACAGGCACAGGTATCTCCGCTAATAATGACCTCGTAAGGTCCGTGCCATCTTGGGGCAAATCCTGGTTTTGCAGGAAGCACTTTTGTTAATACCCGGCTCCCGGCTTTTGGGACTTCTGGTAATATTTCTGAGTCCCCCTCTGCGTCGACCTGTGCCTGATTAGAAATTACGGACCGGCGCATCCCCTTCAATTGGGTGCTAAGGTCTCGGATGTATTGTCGGATCCTATCTTTTATCGGACCCACATCTGTCCAGCCTGTAATAATGTTTTCGGGTAAGTGCATTGCTCGCCCGGTCATCAGCTCGTATGGAGTCAAGCCGGTAGTTCGATTTGTGGTCGCCCTAAGCCTCATCAGAACTGCAGGTAGGACTTCTGTCCAATTTCTACCTGAGGATTGCATTGCTTTTGCCATTGTTATTTTTAGAGTCCGATTCATCCTCTCCACCATCCCGGAACTTTGTGGGTGATAGGGGATGTGAAATTTTTGTTTTATTCCTAATAGTTGGCAAATGTTTTTCAGAACCTTTCCTGTGAAATGTGTTCCCTGGTCCGAATCAACTTGAATTGGCATCCCCCATCCATAGCAAGCTTAGTGTGAATTAAATAACACTTTGTACTGGCCTTTTTTGGCTGCAATTGGACAGCCATTCATTTGTCTGTAATCTTATCAAAAGACATCGCTTTCCCCATTAAAATCACATGCCATACAGCTCCGATCTTTATATGATGTACTCTTACACTATCTCTAATTTGATCATTTGTTTGCGTGCAAGTGCCGCACCACAGTACTTCACAAAATAATTATGTCTTTATCAATATTCAATATAGTATATGAATATATCATACAAAGTTGGTTAAGGCTTTTCAGGATTTGATGTTATTCTTGTGTCTATATGGCAGTGCTATACTGTATAATAAAAATAATCAAGCGGCAGTTGTATCATACCACTTTACACATCGTACCCGTGATATCCAAACCCTTTTAATTTAAGCCGTTTCTTTTTTTAAACTGAGCTTCAGATCGAAACCCCCGCACTCTAGGAAAAGTAACAGGCGCCGAATCAAAATCAAAGCAGGTACAATACATACCAGTTATTTGATTAGGAACATTTTGGTTTCTTAACTGGCTAGGTTTTAAGCTTTGCAGTGCTTTTATATTTGGCAAACCTTGAACCTTGATGGCTCATGAAATTCCGACGGCAGTACATAATTTTAACTAGTTCAGAATACTAAACTATCTGACGTTCGCAAATCGCGATATTCTGCGATTAATACTGTATTTCACTGACTTGATACACTTTAAACTGATTCATAGACCTCAGTCTTTTGTTCCTGCTTTTCTATCTTTCCACAAAATAACTTATTTTCTTCTCTTAACTCCTCAACTAACTCTTATAATTTCTACTTCAAGACAAAGGAAAGAGCACATGCTTCCTTCCAAGGTTTAAATCCTTTCTTAACATTAAAACAAACAACAACAAAGCATCCACGCAACCACTTTGTTTAAACACACACAGACACACACATGGAAGCTTCCAAAAGTCATTCCACAGTACATCCTTTTTCATTCAAACTTATCATTTCAGACTGGGATGAGTGTAAAACATTCAAAGAGAATACTGAACATTGATTAAGACAATCGCTTTTATTCTTCTTTCTTCCAAACTGTAATTGACTCAAAGCAGAAGTAAATTCAAGAAATCCTATCACTTGAATCTTTACAGTTTTAACACTCTCCCAGCCCCCCTGAGGCTAAACCAAGGTGCAATGTACTGCACCCACTGC
Source organism: Mustelus asterias (assembly GCF_964213995.1). Taxonomy (NCBI): domain Eukaryota; kingdom Metazoa; phylum Chordata; class Chondrichthyes; order Carcharhiniformes; family Triakidae; genus Mustelus; species Mustelus asterias. The sequence continues at coordinate 6,842,037 of NC_135804.1, forward strand.
CTGTAGCAAACATTCCACAGGAACAAAGAACTCCCTGCTCTCAATCTAATTACAACAACAACCACCTACATTCGACAAGCTACCAGATCTCACAAACACACTGAAATACAAAAACTAAGATCTCTCCTATCCATCTGCTGCCTTTCCCCTGGCGTAAAAGGCTTATAGGTTGCCTTTGGTTGTGCTAACGTCCCTCCTCTCGTGACTGGCGCTAGATTATAATTGTCTATGTTTTCTTTTGATGCTGGAGTGGCTGTATGTTTCTGCACTGACTCGTATGGGCGCCGAGGGTCCGTTTCCTCTGATCTCTGCGTTATCTCCGCAGTGTGGTTTCTGTATTCTAATTCCCTCACTCTCTCCTGTAATACTTTAATTTGCTCTGTCTCTTTGTGTCTCTCCTCCATAGAGGCATTTACTTCCTCAATTAGTCCAGCTAACTGGGTCACTAATATTACTCCCATTACTTTTGTTTTGTCCCGTTTAACTCCGTCTACCCACTTTCTTTGATCTTCTAAAGTTTGTGATGCGTTCCACCCATTCCGTTTCATCTTTGCAACAATCGCTTCTCTGGCTAACAGATACTTCAAAATGAGAGCTACTGCAGTTTCTCCCTTAACAACGTGGTCTGCCATTTTTCTGTCTAGCAGTCCTGCAACCCCCGTATGCTGGCTGCTACAGTAAAAGTGCCTCAACTCTCTCCCTTATCTCCTGTCACTGATACTGCCCCAGCACCGTCTGTATTGCTGTAGGTTCTCGTAGTGAGGTTCCAGTGGGTCTCTTTCCCCTGGGCTCCCCCAACTATTCCTGACACCTCACGCTTGGACTATTTTGTGTTGTCTTATTGGGATGTGTGCTGGTTGTTTAGTGGGTTTGTCCGCCCCTGTTCCCAGCCCCTCTAAGTACAACGCCTCCCGCTCGGCCACCACCCCCACTAGCAGGGTTGATCCGTTACCCCAAAACCGGGTATCCTGCTATGGGCTGTGGTGTTCCCTACAGACGAACAAGGTTATCAAACTCCGCCCGGGTCCCTAATGGATCCTCCGTCGTCGTGTCTCTTGGTCAGGATGGATCGGGTCCCCTTTTCCTCAACACTTACACACATGTATTCTGTTATCAAAGCCCCTGTTATAGTTAGTAACTGTATCGACTCTGAGGTTGTTCGTCCCTTCAGAGTCAGTGTTGTCACCCGATTTACACTGTCCGTGCCTTGCACCCTGAGTGCCTGTGCCTCTTAGCGCCCGCTTCAAAACCCAACCTTAGCGTGGGAGATTTCTCCTCTTAACGTCCAGTTTAGGGTAGGGCACCTTGAGTCAAGCACTCCCTTGTCCTATTGCCTTGGCACAGACAGCGGTTTCATTTACAATCCTGGGTTAGTTACACCAATTAGTTCTGCATGCGGTACTTATCTTTATATTAGTCTTAATTCCTGTTATCAAATAGCCCAAAACCTGTTATCTTTACCTCTGGTCCTTTACTCCTATTAAAGTTAAAAGTTACTTACCTTTTTCCACGCGGTCGTTCTGACCTGTACCTCTTTAGTGCGGACTTCTGTTTCAATTTAAAAACTTAGGCAAGATTATACAGTTCTACAAGACAACAATACTTAAAACAGACAAACCCTAACCCTTAAAGGTACCTCACTTTGAACGGAGACCTGCACTCGCCTTTGACTGCTCTGGATTTGTATCAGATTCGTTTAAATTTGATCCCGACTTTCAAACTGTGGCCATCAGTCAGAAGTCAGATATCAAATCCTGCCGTGACTACGCCATTTTGTTGTAGGGAAATATCCCTTACCAGTGCAGAATAGAAGTTGAGTCGCAAATCAAGGTTCAAAGCGTGTCTTTATTGTACAATTACTGGGATCCCAGGGAGACCCCCGTAGCCAGCTCAGAAACAGTGGCTTGGCCACGTTGATCTCAATTAAATCACATCAGCTCTGGATCTTTATAGGGATCCAAAATTCGCGCGGGAACATTTGATTATGCCTTTTTTTACACAATGTATAAAGTGGTCTGTCAGTTTCAAAAGTCCCTAGGAAGTTTCATGGATTAGCATTTGTATGGTGTGTGTTCGTGTTAATGGGATTACTTGGTCCTGCCCCGGTGTCTAAATGCGTTTCCCATTACTATCTCTATGTGTCCTCTTATTTAAATTGGTCCTATTGTTCCGTGTCTGTGTTTCCTGCTTGTGAGATTGAGTGTTAATGTCATCCTGTCCTGTTGGGTGTCTGGGGTATTTCATTCTTAACCTTTTATCCTTATCTCTTAGTTTATCAGATTTTTATGTCTGCCTTGGCCGAATTGGTAATATTTCAGTGATAGCTTGGTTTTGATAACCCACTCTCTGTCTCGTTTCATAGGGATCTTGATCTTCCTTGGCCAGTTTAAAATGCAGCTATGCGCTGTTGCTAGGCAGATTAGGGATCTTCCGTAGTTTCTGAAATTCGTGAGTCTCTCAGCTGTGCAGGGGGAGACCCGATCGAATATCCATCCGGGGGTGCCCCTCTGCATTGTTGGCCCGTTATGAGTGGTGCCAATTAGTCCAATAAAAATATGTTTGATGATGCAAATATGGTTTTCTGGAAAATTTCCTCCTTCATCATCAACCTCAAACATTAATTACTTTAGAAGTGCAACCACTGTTCTTTTGTAGGATAATGGGGTGGCCAATTTTACACTAATCATGGAGTAATTAACGCAATGAGTTTGTTGACATCCATCCAAATAGATAGCTGGAGCTTCAGTTTGTCACCAACAGTTGAGAGGGTGATCCTTTAATATCGCAGCCCTCTCTCACTTTCCTTACAGAAATGTTATCTCGCATGGTGTGGCTGAATCATGAGTTTGAGCACACACAGGGCTGGATTCCCCCCCACCCCCCCCCCCCCCACCCCCCGCACCCCACTATCACAGTGTATTTTCCGGGACCAGAGGCAGCACGTCATCAGTCAATAGCGCGATCTTGCGGTCCCGTCGATGTCTATGTCATATTGTATGGTTCACCCATCCTCTTGTCGGGGAACCCGCTGCAAGGGTTGGGAGGGGTGGCGGGGGGGAGGGGATCATCTTTGCTGGGATCAGAAGATCGCGCCAGAGGGAAGGGATGGAAAAACCGGCAAGAACTTTGGAGTCAAAAATTAGAGCGGTATTACTGAGCCAAGGCTGACAGCTTAAAAGGAATTAAAGGACCATGAGCAAATTTTATTATGAATATTCCATTGCACAGTTTCAACCCCTTCATATTTTCACAACATTCAGAACCTGACATAAATGGGAGCAGACATATCATCATCCAATTTATGCATTAACTATTCTTAATTATTGCTTTAATCCCATATGAAATATAAATTAAAAGTACAAACATTGAATCTGTAGAATGTATTATCTGACAAATAATACTTCAGTGGGAGAGAGCAATGCCATGTGATAAATCCCTCTCAGACTTTAACCACAGTTGTTAACCTGATGGGCCTATTGAGATAAGATAAGTACCACATGAAAGATTAAGGGCTGTGATATCCTTAGTGTAGGTTTATATTATCAAAATTAGCAGGTTATAACTGGGGGTCAGCTGTGTTGGTCGCACCCTTAGATAGAAGTTTGTGGATTCAGGTCCCACTCCAGAAGGAATGAAGTAAATTTTATGCCTTGGAAATGGGTGGGTTGGGGTCATGTTTGACAAAGAAAATATTTAGAAGCCCAAATCCACCTCCAACCCATTGATTTGTGGAGGCGTGTCAAGGGAGTAGAATTGTTCTTTAAGTGTTGCAACGAAGCCGGGACTAACGGAATAGGAGCAGGAATAGGTCATTCAGTCCACTCTGCCATTCAATGAGATCATGTTTCTTCTTCTGCTTCAACACCATTTCTTTCATCTGTTCATGGGATGTGGGCGTCGCTGACTGGACCAACATTTATCTCCCACCCCTGAGGGCACTTTAAGAGTCAACCACATTGCTGTGGATCTGGAGTCACACGTAGGCCAGACTGGGTAAGGGCAGTAGATTTCCTTCTGTAAAGGACACTTGTGAACCAGATGGGTTTTTAAAGACAATCAACAATGGTTTCATCGTCATCATTAGACTTCGAAGTCCAGATTTTAATTGAATTCAAATGTCACCATCTGCCATGGCGGGATTCGAACCCAGGTCCCCAGAGCATTATCCTGGGTCTCTGGATTCCTAGCCCACAGAAAATACCACTCCACCACTGCCTCCTCTCCCCCTTCCTGCACTATCCCCTTATCCCTTATTGTTTTAATGGATAGAAACCTATAAATCTCAGTCTTGATAACACTCAACACAGGAGATTCCACAGCCTTTGCGGTAGATAATTCCAAAGATTCACACCCTCTGAGTGAAGAAATTCTTCCTCATCTCAGTCCTATACGTCCTGCCCCTCACACTGAAACCATATCCCCATTCTTGACCCCCTACTCCCACCCCACCCCCACAGCCAAGGGAAACACCTGTCCTGTCTATCCTGTCGGGTGCCGTAAGATTATTGTATGTGTGAATGAGGTCCCCTTTCACTCTTCTAAATTCGAGAGAATACACACCCAGCCTATTGAATCTTTCCTCAGGTGACAGTCCCTCCATCCAATAATTTGTTTGGTGAACCTTGGTTGCACTTTCTCTATGGCAAATATATCTTTCCTTAAGTAAGGAGACAAAAATCGCACACAACACTCCAGGTGCTCCAGATGGAACTAATGCTCCAGATTGTGTTCATTTACAGGATGTGGGCATCGCTGGCTATGGCAGCATTAATTGCCCATCCCTAGTTGCCCTTGAGCAGGTGGTGGTGAGCTTTCTTGAAGCGCTGCAGTCCCTAAGCAGCCAGTACACCCACAATGCTACTGGGGAGGGAGTTCCAGGATTTTGACCCAGTGGCAAGTGGCTTGAAGGGGAATCTCTAGGTGGTGGTGTTCCTGTGCGTTTGTTGCCCTTCTCCTTTTATGTGGTAGTGGTCATGGGTTTGGAAGGTGCTGTCGAAGGAGCCTTGGTGAGCTCCTGAAGTTCAGCCTTATTTTTTGCACCGATTTGCTGGGCTCCTCCAGTGTGTTGTTTAATTATCCACCACCATTCACAACAGGAAGATGCAGGACTGCAGAGCTTAGATTAGATCCATTGGTTGTGGAATTGCTTAGCTCTGTCCATTACTTTCTGCTTATGCTGTTTGGTATGCAAGTAGTCCTGGGTTGTAGCTTCACCAGGTTGACACCTCATTTTTAGGTATGCATGGTGTTGCACCTGGAATGTCTTCCTGCACTCTTCATTGATCCCCCGGCTTGGTGGTGATGGTAGTGTGGAGGCCGGGCCATGAGGTCCCAGATTGTGGTTGAGTACAATTCTGCTGCCGCTGATGGTCCACAGCGCCTCTTAGATGCCCAGTCTTGAGTTGCTAGATCTGTTTGCAGTCTATCCCATTTAGCACAATGGTACTGCCATACAACATGATGGAGGGTATCCTCAATGGGGAGACAGGACTTTGTCTCCACAAGGACTTTGCAGTGGTCACTCCTACTGACATTGTTATTTGCACAAGTCTTTGTGGCAAGTTGGTGGCCTATGTTGGTGAGGATGAGGTCAAATATGTTTTTCCCTCATGTTGGTTCCCTCACCACCTGCTACAGTGGCAGTCTAACAGTTATGCCCTTTAGGACCCAGCTAGCTCCGTCAGTAGTGGTACTACCGAGCCACTCTTGGTGATTGACACATGGAAATTGAAGTCCCCCGTCCAGAGTACATTCTGTGCCCTTGCCACTCTCAGTACTTCCTCCAAGTGGATGTTCAGCATGGAGCAGTACTGATTCATCAGCTGAGGGAGGACAGTACGTGGTAACCAGCAGGAAATTTCCTTGCCCATATTTGACCTGTTGCTATGAGACTTCATGGGATCCAGAGTCAATGTTGAGGATTCCCAGGGCAACTCTCTCCCCACTGTATACCATTGAGCCACTACCTCTGGTGGTTCTGTCATGCCAGTGGGACAGGTCATATCCAGGAATGATGATGGCGTCTGGAACATTGTCTGTAAGGTATGATTCTGTGACAATGACTCTGTCAGACTGTTGCTGACTAGCCAGTGGCACAGTTCTCCCAATTTTGACACTAGCCCCAGATGTTAGTAAGGAGGCCTTTGCAGGGTGGACATGGCTAGGGTTTGCCATTGTTGTTTCTGGTGCATGGGTCGATGCCGGGTTGTCGTTCGGTTTCATTCCTTTTGTTTCCCTTTGTAGAAATTGAATAGAACTGAGTGCCTTGCAAGGGCACTTAAGAGTTAATCACATTTCTGGAGGTCTGGAGTCACATGTAGGCCAGACTAAGTAAGGATAGCAAATTTCCTTCCCTAAAGGACGTTAGTGAACCAGATGGGTTTTTTTTACAACAATCAACCATGGTTTCATGGTCATTCTCAGACTTTTAATCCCGAATGGTGATCAGACCAGGCCATCAGACCATCCCTACCTACACAGACCCTCGCCCACCTCAGCAATTGGGAATTTGACACCCTTGCCCCAGGGATCAGATCCCTCCATGCTGCGATCAGGAATATGATCCCATTCCAAGGCCACCCTTCAGCACTTGCAGGACATCACTGGGCACCGAGCACATTGTAAGAAATAATTCAACAACATTTAGGGTAACTCAGGTTCCCAAACGAAATCACTTCCAGTTAACCAAACCCGACCCTGTCAATATGAGGGCTGTAATCCTGCCTGAGACACCATTGCATGTGACGAGCATGAAATATTGTTGGGCCTGTGGGGGGGCGATTCTCCCAATCTGCTCGCTGCTCGAGTAGTGGGGGACATCAGTGGGGGCCATTTCCCGCTGGGCACTATGGCCTCTGCATGTCTCCGAAACAAAGTTTTTTGATATAATCAGCTCTATGCCGGAAATTGGGAACTAACGGGAACAGGCAACCCGACTCTGCTGGAGGGAAGAGAGCTCATTGTGGCACAGTGGTTAGCACTGCTGCCTCACAGCGCCAGGGACCCGGGTTCAATTCTCGGCTTGGGTCACTGTCTGTGCGGAGTTTGCACGTTCTCCCTGTCTCTGTATGGGTTTCCTCCGGATGCTCTGGTTCCCTCCCACAATATAAAAGACATGCTGGTTAGGTGCTTGGACCCAAACAGGCACCGAAATGTGACGATTAGGATAATTTCAAAGTAACTTCATTACAGTGTTAATGTAAGCCTTACTTATGACTAATAAATAAACTTTACTTTACTTTACCATTGAGGCTGCTCTGAGAGGTCAGAGGTAGGGGGGTGGCCCTTGGGCAGTGCCAGCCTGGCAGTGCCAATCTGGCACCCTGGCACTGCCCAAGGGGCAAACTTGCACTGCCCAAGGGGCACCTTGGGACTGCTCACTGAGCTTTGGGCAGTGCCAAGTGGGTGGGGCCAGAGGAGGTGAGGCCTATTGGGGGTGTGGCCTATTGGGGAGGCAATTGGTGGGGGGGACCCGCTGCCACTCTGCCAGAGGATTGATGGGGGAGGGAGGGAGTGAGGGTGATCGTGGCTGGGCATCCGGGAGGGGGGATCGTGGATGGTCATCGGGGTGGGGTGGTGGGTGGGGAGGAGTCAGAACTGTCAGGGTGGAGATCGGTGCTTTCGGTTGGGATGGGTCATCGGGATCGGGGGTCAGGGGTTGGGGAGATTGGGACTGGCTGGGCAGGTGGGGGACATCCGGGCTGGCCTGGAGTGGTCTGGGAGGCCAGCGGTCAGCGAACAGGGGGTGGGGGGGGGTTGAAAGGCCAGCGATGGGGGTTGTGTGGCTGGCCAGCGATTGGCAAGCCATCAATGGGGGCCACTGCGCATGCAACGATTTCAGCCCCGACAGATCGGCGCATGCGCAGTGGCCCACTCAGCGCTGTACTGTCGGCCTCTCGGGCGGGAATAGGCCCCCCCACTGATTTCCAGAGTGAGTCACGCTGGGGAACTCTGTGGTGTCCAGAGTGTCAGAGATTGATTCTGGAAATCGGCCAAAAAAACTGGTGGGATTTATTCCCATTTTCCTGCATGTTGGGAATTTTGATTTTTTTGGGAGAAACCTGACGATGATCTTTGAAGAGAAATTATACTTTGAGGCCCTGGTTCCCCTCACAAACAAATGCAAATAATTTCATGACCTTATTTGGAGAAGAGTGGGTGAGCTCTCCCCAATGTCCTGAGCAACATTTACCTCTCAACTATTACCTCGCTGCTTGTTGTATTCAAACTGGCTGCCATGTTTCCTCCATTACAACAGTGGCTACACTTTCAAAGCATTTCATTGGCTGTGACAAAGCCTTTGGGAATTCCCGTGGTCATGGAAAGTGATACCTAAATGCTTTATCAGTGATTAAAGACTGTATTTTTGTTTTATAATCTTCAGTATCCGTAGTATGCTGCTGTTCTTGAGTGTTGAGACCCGGACAAAGCAGTTAGCTGGCAAGTTCTTAAGAGTAAAAGGCCCTTTTTTAAATGAATGTCCTTCTCTTCTTTTGCTTCACTGGAGAGGCAGTGCCAGAATTATTGTACATCATCCATCACATCGAGTCCCAAAAACACACAATGGTTATTCAAAGGTTAACTACTCAACATTAGACATAAATTTGACGAGTCTATTCATCGAGCTTGTCAAGTGCTTGATGTCTGATCCAAAATTACTGTTTCCCTTGATGTATACTGTCACTGATCCAGGCACAGTTGAAGATTAGTAATTGGTCACACTAGACGTAAGTACCTAAGCCAGTTCATTCCAATTAGCAGCGCAGCTGGGCTTCACAAGCATCGAATGTTGCAGTAAACAAACTCGAGTGTGCCAATTTATTGTGCAACTCAAAATCTCAATTTCATTTCATATTTTGTAATCTCCCCATCTCCGGTCAAGCTGCCATTTGTGAGGTTTCTGGGCTCCGCATCTCGGGAAGAATACCAGGGGTTTTGACCTTGAAGGGAATGCAGTGCAGAATGATACCGGGGCTAAAGGAGTTAAATTACGGAGGCAGGTTGCATTTAAGCCTGGTGTTTCCTTAAATATAGAAGATTAAAAGATGATGGGCGGGAATTTATGGCCTAGCTCGAGCAAGACCAGAAATTCCCGCCCGAGATCAACGGACATTTCCATTGTCCGCCCCTCGCCTACTCCGATCCCGTGGCGGGAGGGGTGGTAGAGTTCCGGCGGATGAGTCGTACAAGAGGATTAAGGGTGTTGATAGGCTAGATAGAAATTATTTTCTCTGGTGAAGGAGTGCAGAACAAGAAGGTTTTACCTGAAAATTAGAGTCAGGTTATTCAAGGCTGCTGCACACAAAGAATTATGGAAGTCTGGAGCTTGCTTCTCTCAGGGGAAGGTGGTAATGTCACCTGACTGGTAAGCCAAAGGCTAATGCTTTGGGGGGCACAGGTTCAAGTCCCAGCATAGTGGCTTATGGAATTTAATTTAGTTAATAGATAATTGTTATTGGTAATAGTGACCGTGACCTTGCCCTCACCAAGCTGCCTGTCACAGATGCATCTGCAATGGCAAAGGTCCTTACAACATTCCAGTCATAGTCCTGAAGACTTGTGTTCCAGAATTAGCTGTGCCTTTAGCCGATATAGCCACAATATTGGCACCCAATCAGCAATGTGGAAAATTGCCCAGCTTTATCCTGTGCACAAAAAGCAGGACAGATCCAACCCAGCCAATTATCACCCCATCAACCTCCTTTTTATCATAGGCAAAGAAATGAAAGGGGTCATTGCCAGTGCTGTCAAGTTCATCTCGCTTGGACTGGTAAGTGGCGAGTAGCATTAATGCAATGGCCATCTCCAGCAAGAGAGAATTTGACTGTATCCATATCTGTGCTATCTCTTTCAAGCTATTCATAATTGTAAAAACTCCTCTTTCCCAGCTTTTTATTTTGTGATTGCACGTGAGTGTGAGGTTGCGACCATTCACCAGGTTTGAATGTGGGAATAAACTATGTTTCTGATTTAACCCTAAAGAGAGTTTTCTGCGAGTCACCAAAAAAAAATCCTCATGAAAAGTGGGTTTGGGAAAAAATGCCACAGCCTATTTCAAGTACCTCTACGTATGGACAGATGGTGAGAAAATAAAGCAGTTCTTCCTTCCCCCATAACACGATGCATTGAAGCAACTCACCAACTTCGACAGAATCTCCAAACCTACGACTTCTACCATGTAGAAGGACAAGGGTAGCAGGTGCATGGCCACCTCCACCTCCAAGACATACACCGTCCTCCCTTGAAATTATATCACTACTGGGTCAAACTCCTGGAACTTCCTCCCAAGCAGTACTATGGGTGTACATACACTGCATGGACTGCAACATTTCAAGAAGGCAACTCACTACCACCTTCTCTGGAAGGTAAGTCTCTTTTCAATACTATTGCCCTATAACCTTCGAGGAGACCGCAGGTAGATTAGTGAGGATGAGGTCATGGTCACTGTTAGCAAGAGTAGCTCTTTAATTCCAGATTCATTAACTGAACTAAATTTCACAAACTGCCATGGTGGGATTAGAACCTGTGCCCCACAGAGAATTAGCCTCTGACTTACTGGTCTGGTGACCTGACCACCAATTACCACCTCCCCTGAGAGAAGTGAGCTCCAGTTTTCCATGATTCTTCGCACATTACAAACCCTGAATGATCTAGTTCTAATTTTCTGGTTATGCCCCATTGTTCTGGGCTCCTTCACCAGAGGAAATAGTTTCTTTCCATTCTATCAAGACCCGTAATCATCACACACAACCGATTGCCTTTTAATCTTTAATACTTAAGGGAATTAGTGATGGAGAATACATATGCCGGCCTAGACAGCAACATGTCCCATGAAAGAACAAAATAAATAGCTGTTGAGATGGGCGTGTGGTTTTGTCATATGAAAATTTCAAAACCTCAGATTAATGGAGTTTCAGCTGGGATAAAGGTATTAAGGGACATTGATCAAAGGAGTTGAGATGCAGATGAGCCATGATCTGATAGAATGACAGAACTGGTTCAAGGGGCTGAAGACCTCTTCCTGTTCCTATGTGCCTATAATGGCAGCTCCCGTTCTTCACCCCACCCAAGTATCCATCATTTACCTGACTGGGGGCCGGTTTAGCTCAGTTGGTTGGATGGCTGGTTGGTGATGCAGGGCGACGCTAACAGCGGGGTTCAGTTCCCGTACCAGCTGAGTTTATTCATGAAGGCTCCACTTTCTCAACCTTGCCCCTCAACTGAGGTGTGGTGATCTCCTCAAAATGGAGAGCAGCCGATGGTCATCTGGGACTATGGCGACTTTACCTGACTGTTTTTGATTTGATTTATTATTGTCACATGTATTAGTATACAGTCAAAAGTATTGTTTCTTGCATGCTATGTTCATAGAGAAGGAAAGGAAAGAGTGCAGAATGTAGTGTTACAGTCAGAACTGGGGTGTAGAGAAAGATCAACTTAATACGAGGCAGATCCATTCAGAAGTCTGACAGCAGCAGGGAAGAAGTTGTTCTTGAGTCGGTTGGTACGTGACCTCTGACTTTTGTATCTTTTTCCTGACGGAAGAAGGTGGAAGAGGGAATGTCCGGGGTGCGTGGGGTCCTTAATTATGCTGGCTGCTTTTCTGAGGCAGCAGGAAGTGCAGACAGAGTCAATGGATGGGAGGCTGGTTTGCGTGATGGATTGGGCTACATTCAAGACCCTTTATAGTTTCTTGTGGTGTTGGACAGAGCAGCAGCTATGATACAGCCAGAAAGAATGCTTTCTCTGGTATTTTATCACTGTTGATCTCCCTTTATTCCTTTCCTCCTATTATTTTCTCTTCTGAATGCTCCATGGCTGTGATAATAGTTTTGCTTTATTTCAATCCACCACTCTCCTGTGAAAGATGCATCCAGGTTGTGTTTTGCATTGTTTCCACCTTCTCTCATTTTTGAATGTGATGTTTTATCATTCTTATATTTTTCTTCCAAATCATTTGCCAATTGCTAAATTATCATCATGATATTATCAAACGTGAAAGAGGGCACAAGAAAGATGACTGCTAGAATGAAAGTTTTTGGTTATGGAGAAAGATTCAGGAAATGAGTGTTTCTCACTTGAACAGAAAAGGTTGGTTTGCTTGAATTGAGGTTTTCAAGGTTATGAATGATTATTGCCAATGGAAGCAATCCAGTACAAAGGAACTGAGGAATGAAATGCAAACTTTCAAGAATATTTTATTTCACACAGAGTGTCATTCAAATATTTTACGAGAATTCACTATTGAGACAGAGATCCTACGATCATTTAGATAGGACGTAGGTAATGATTTGAATAGACTCCAGGAAAAGACCAGGGAATAGGATTAAAACAGATGGCTTCAGATGGAGAGCTAGCATAAAAACAATATACTCATCAGCCTACTGTGCTGTAAATTCTGTGTTTCTATTATCATAGAACCCCAACAGTGCAAAAGGAGGCCATTTGGCCCATCTAGTCTACAGCTACTCTCTGACAGAGCATCTAATCCAGATCCATCCCTGTAATCCCATGCATTTACCCCACTAATCCTCCTAACCTACAAATCTTGGGACACTGAGGGATAATTTAGCATGGCCAATCCATGCTAAATTATCTTTGGACTGTGGTCGGAAACCAGATCACCTGGGGGCACAGGGAGAACGTGCAAATGCCCAGAGACAGTTTAAGTTTAAGTTTGTTTATGATGGTTTTCGCAAAAGCACAGCTGTCACAATGATCACTAAAGCCATAATTACAACAAATCCTGATACCACAGAAACCAATCTATTATATATCTTTGCCCAAGAATATGCAGAAAATGATGAGTTTATTTATTAGTGTCACAAGCAGGTTTACATTAACACTGCAATGAAGTAACTGTGAAAATTCCCTAGGCGCCACACTCCGGCACCTGTTCGGGTATACTGAGGGAGAATTCAGCAAGGCCACTGCAACTAACCAGCACATCTTTCAGACTGTGGGAGAAAACCGGAGCACCCGGAGGAAACCCAAGCAGGCACTGGGAGAATGTGCAAACTCCACACAGACAGCCACCCAAGGCCAGAATTGAACCCAGCTCACTGGCACTGAGAGGCAGCAGTGCGAACCACTGTGCCGCCCATTCTTATTCCACAGTTCATTCTGAACAAGTTATATGATTTGGTTCACAGATGCATATCAAAATTTGATTTCCTCTAATAGAGAACAGCGCAGTCAGGAGACAGAGAGCCCATACCATGGCTGTCCCTGCTACTGTGGCTATTATGCACCTGCCAGTGGACCCTCTTCCAGCTTGCCTGGTAAATGGCTCATTAGTACCTTTGGAGAATTCCTGGCTGGTTTATCAAGGTCAATTTTGCACTATGTTGCATTGAATTCCCAGAGAGAGACATTGGAGAAGAGGGAGCGAGGTTTCAGGTAAACAATTGCAGAGAAAGGTTTCAATATTCAGATAGAAAGAGAAAGAGAGGATTTTTGGTATGATGAGAAATATTGCAAGAGTTAATTAAATGGTAAGGTCTACACATTTTATTGTTGAAACTCTGTTCTTATAGGAATTATTGGAATAAACAGCAAGTCAGTTCAATTGCAAAGCAGATAAAATAAGCAATACTGTCGATACTGGAATCCCATGCCAACACTATCGTTAAGGAAGCCCACTAATGCATCTACTTTCTCAGAAGATGAAGGAAATTTGGCAAGTCAGCTACAACTCTCACCAATTTTTACAGATGCACCATAGAAAGCATTCTTTCTGGTTGTATCACAGCTTGGTCTGGCTCCTGCTCTGCCCAAGACCGCAAGAAACTACAAAAGGTTGTGAAGGTCGCCCAATCCATCACGCAAATCAGCCTCCCATCCATTGACTCTGTCTCCACTTCCTGCTGCCTCGGCAAAGCAACCAGCATAATTAAGTCTATTAGATACCATATTGTAGATGGAAGAGATTGCAACAAAAGTGTAGCAAACTTAAGAAAAAGAGATAAATGACTATGTGCAGAACATAGAACATAGAACATAGAACATTACAGCGCAGAACAGGCCCTTCGGCCCACGATGTTGCACCGACCAGTTAAAAAAAAAACTGTGACCCTCCAACCTAAACCAATTTCTTTTCGTCCATGAACCTATCTACGGATCTCTTAAACGCCCCCAAACTAGGCGCATTTACTACTGATGCTGGCAGGGCATTCCAATCCCTCACCACCCTCTGGGTAAAGAACCTACCCCTGACATCGGTTCTATAACTACCCCCCCTCAATTTAAAGCCATGCCCCCTCGTGCTGGATTTCTCCATCAGAGGAAAAAGGCTATCACTATCCACCCTATCTAAACCTCTAATCATCTTATATGTTTCAATAAGATCCCCTCTTAGCCGCCGCCTTTCCAGCGAAAACAATCCCAAATCCCTCAGCCTCTCCTCATAGGATCTCCCCTCCATACCAGGCAACATCCTGGTAAACCTCCTCTGCACCCTCTCCAAAGCCTCCACATCCTTCCTGTAATGTGGGGACCAGAACTGCACACAGTACTCCAAGTGCGGCCGCACCAGAGTTGTGTACAGTTGCAACATAACGCTACGACTCCTAAATTCAATCCCCCTACCAATAAACGCCAAGACACCATATGCCTTCTTAACAACCTTATCTACTTGATTCCCAACTTTCAGGGATCTATGCACACATACACCTAGATCCCTCTGCTCCTCCACACTATTCAAAGTCCTCCCGTTAGCCCTATACTCAACACATCTGTTATTCCTACCAAAGTGAATTACCTCACACTTCTCCGCATTAAACTCCATCCGCCACCTCTCGGCCCAACTTTGCAACCTGTCTAAGTCTTCCTGCAAACTACGACACCCTTCCTCACTGTCTACCACACCACCGACTTTGGTGTCATCAGCAAATTTGCTAATCCACCCAACTATACCCTCATCCAGATCATTAATAAATATTACAAACAGCAGTGGCCCCAAAACAGATCCCTGAGGTACACCACTTGTAACCGCACTCCATGATGAATATTTACTATCAACCACCACCCTCTGTTTCCTATCCGCTAGCCAATTCCTGATCCAATTTCCTAGATCACCCCCAATCCCATACATCTGCATTTTCTGCAGAAGCCTACCATGGTGAACCTTATCAAACGCCTTACTAAAATCCATATATACCACGTCCACTGCCTTGCCCCCATCCACCTCCTTGGTCACTTTCTCAAAAAACTCAATAAGGTTAGTAAGGCACGACCTACCTGCCACAAAACCATGCTGACTATCACCTATCAATTCATTACTCTCCAAATAACTATAAATCCTATCCCTTATAATTTTTTCCAACATCTTGCCGACAACAGAAGTGAGACTCACCGGTCTATAATTCCCGGGGAAGTCTCTGTTCCCCTTCTTAAACAATGGGACAACATTCGCTAACCTCCAATCTTCTGGTACTATACCAGAGGCCAACGACAGAAGGGGTGCAGGAGGAAGGGAATGGAGTGTTCTTGCACTGAGCCACAAATGCATAGGATATGAAAGAAAAGGATTAAGGTGGAGGGGAGAGGTCACAGTCTAAAGTTATTGAACTCAATGTAGAGTCCTGAGGGCTGTAACCGTGCCTAATGGGGAGATGAGATGCTGCTTCTCCAGTTTGCGCTGGGCTTCACCAGAGCATTGCAGCAGCTCAAGGATGGATATGTGGGCATGAGAGAAAGGTGCTGAGAAAACCAGGTAAATTGTCCAATGCCACATTGCAATTTCAAGGAGGTACAGTCAGAGAATTGGAACTGCTGTGTGAACCTGACTGTTTGGCAGAACAACCTGAAAGTTATACCTAGGGAATTCAGGGATTATGTTAGGGAAGACCTTTTCACACAAAGGACAGTATAAATCCAGAAGCCCCATCCCAAACAAGCTGAAATTATAAAAGGTAAGATCGATTGATTTTTTGGAGGGTCACATTATTAAGCAATGTGGAACCAAAGCAGGTAGATGGAGTTAAGAAGAGTCTACTACTAAGGCCTGTGTTCCAATGTTCCTGTGAGCCTTTTGTAATGGGGGGGAACAGAATTGAGCAGACTGCTTTTCTTCTAATGTTCCTAACTTTGGCTCAAGGCCAGGGTGTCTTCGAGGTGCTGGATTTGTGAATTTACTTGACTCAGAACTTTCATGAGTTCTGAAGCTGGAGCCTATAGTCTCTTGAGCCTTGTCCTTTGCAGAGAGGCGTTTCACTGCTGTCATTCTCTCTACATCGATCCCCACTTTCTTAAACTCATTTTTAAAATGAATTGTCAACCTCATGCCAGCTGATTAATTTTGTGTCCTGTCTTCTTGGTCCAAATAATTTGCATTCGATTAAGTGCACATTTGCCAATTCAAAGGGGGCTTTCCTTTCCTGTCTGATCCGCCTAGTATAATTGGTGTTAAAGCTTCTCCCTCCTATCTGATTAGCACTTTGGATACTCACTCAGCACTTATTGAATCAACACTGTCGAAATTTCGACAGTGTTTCTCAAAGTTCTTCAGATGAATTGCTGATTCTGTCAAGTTGATGGTTTGGCCCCAGCTAAAATGTATTTCGATTCAATTCACCTTACCTCACAGGTAGCATCAAATTAGCATCTGCAGCATAGAGATTTAAGTCCTCAGCAAGTTAAGTTTAAGTTTATTTATTAGCGTCAAAAATAGGCTTACATTAGCACTGCATTGAATCCACTGTGAAAATTTCCAAGTCGCCACACTCCGGTGCCTGATCAAGTGCACTGAGGGAGAATTTAGCACAGCCACTGCACCTAACCAGCACGTCTTTTGGACTGTGGGAGGAGACCAGAGCACCCAGAGAAAACCCACGCAGACACGGGGAAAACGTGCAGATTCTGCACAGACAGTGACCCAAGCAGTGAATCGAACTCGGGTCGCTGGCGCTGCGAGGCTGCAGTGCTAACCACTGTGCTACCGTGCTACCCTGTACACCGTGCAAATTCATAGGTCGGGACTTACCGGCCATTTACGTCCCACCACTGCTGCAAGCGAGGGCAGAGAATTTTGCGCTCAGCCAAATCTCCGTTCACTGCAGCGGGATCAGAAAATCCCGCTGGCATGAACAGCCAGAAATCTCTGCCCATAATGCTGTTTAAAGCATAATTACTTCTGCAATTCCTGAAGGGCATCATAGAGTTTTTTTAGTCATAGGGTTTTACAGGACAGAAAGAGGCCCTTCGGCCCATTGTGCCTGTGCCAGCCATTGATCACTTTTAATGCTAACCCCATTTTTCAGCACTTGTGTTGCTGCTGGGACTCTAGCCTTCCTGATCTCACGCTGAAGCAAGATAATGTAGAGAGTTTTGGTTTCAATTTGCCACAGGGATTGGTATTCAGTACTTTAAACATATACAATGCCAGAATGGAATATACCAACATAATCCTCAAAGCAGATTTTCCATCGAATCCTATTGCATGCAAATTAAAAAGGAAAAGTAACATAGAGATAAGGGAAGCTAATCCAGGATGACAATGATTAGGAAGTGTCCACAATTTCTGACTACTGGTAATCAGGTTTCCAAAGTGGTTTGAAATTGCACGGGAAGTCTGACCACGCAGAGTGCCTGTGAAATGTAAAATCCTCAGTGGGGTTACGGGTATTTTAAACTATTTAATTTCTCTGTTTCAAACACATCCCAGTTGGGCCTAATTATTTTTGGTGTCTGTAATAACTTCGAACATGACTTGTATTGGTTTACATGTACAAACAAGGACCTGATAGAACTGCAATACACGTCAACATTTTTCTCCTTCCTGACTCCAACTGAGATTCCTCCCCGACCCAGTATGCGCACCCTTGCACCCGATTGGCTCAGCCTCTCCATAGGGTCAGGCCCGATCACATGGCCATCAGGGATCGTCCCCTTAAAGGGACCACGACACCACAATGTCAATGTTTCAACTTCGTCCAGCAAGGATACTCATGAGAGAAGTCTCTGTATCATTTATTTCCGCCCTGCATAACACAGAGCCAGGGCAACCACCTGCATTGCCGACAATAGCAACCACTTGCATTCAAATGGTACTTTTAATTTAGTCCAGTGTTCCAAACTGCTTTACAGAAGGGTTCATAAGTTCATAAGTTCATAAAGTATAGGAGCAGAATTAAGCCATTCGGCCCATTGAGTCCACTCCGCCATTCGATCATGGCTGACATGTTCCTCATCCCCATTTTCCTGCCTTCTCCCCATAACCCTTTAACCCATTACCAATTAAAAATCTGTCTAACTCCTCCTTAAATTTACTCACTGTCCCAGCATCCATCACACTTTGGGGAGCGAATTCCACAGATTCAGAACCCTTTGGGAGAAGTAGCTTCTCCTCAATTCTGTTTTAAGTTGCTACCCCTCATCCTAAGACGATGACCCCTCGTCCTAGAATGCCCTAAGTTATCAGATAACAACAACGACTTGCCTTTATATAACATACTGCCTTTGACATAATGAACCATCCCAAGGTGTTTCACAAGAACATTATTAAGCCAGAATTGACAGTGAGCCACAAGGCAATGTTAGGACAGCTGTCCAAATGTTTGATTAAAAGGCTAGCTTTAAAGGAGTATCCAACAGGAGGAAATAGCAGTAAAGAGCTGGAGAAGGTTGGGAGTGAATTCCAGAGCTTAGGGCCTAAACAGCTCAAAGCACAACCAAGAACAGTGAAGCAATTAAAATTGCGGATCCTCAAGGGAGCAGAATTAGGTGAGTGAAGTTATCTCGAAGAGTTGTAGGGCTGGAGGAAATCACAGAGGCGATGCCATGGAGAGATTTGAAATCAAGGATGGGAATATTAACATGGAGGTGTTGCCTGACCAGGAGCCAATGTAAGTCAGAGAGCATTGGGGGTAGGGGGTGATGGGTAAGCAGGAAAAAGGAAGGACACTGGTATCAAAGTATTGGATGACATCAACTTTATGTCGGGTAGAATGCGGGAGATCAGCCAGGAAGGTGATGGAATGGCAGAATCTAGGCATGACAGTCATTGATTGAGGTTGAGTTGAGGTACCGGCAGAGTTAGGCAATGCCACAAAAATGGAAATAAGCAGTCTGAGTGATGGTGCAGATATCTTTTTTTTATTCATTCATGGGATATGGATGTCGCAGGTTGGCCAGCATTTATTGCCCATCCCTAGAAGGTGGTGGTGAGCTGTCTTCTTGAATCGCTGCAGTCCATGTGCTGTGGGTTGACCCACAATGCCATTAAGGAGGGAATTCCAGGGTTTGGACCCAGCGACTGCGAAGAAATGGCAATATATTTCCAAGTCAGGATGGGGTGTGGCTCGGAGGGGACCATGCAGGTGTCGGTGTTCCTATGTATCTGCTGCCCTTGTCCTTCTAGATGGATGTGGCCATGGGTTTGGAAGGTGCTATCTAAGGATCTTTGGTGAATTGCAGTGCATCTTGTAGATGGTACACACTGCTGCTACTGAGCGTTGGTGGTGGAGGGAATGGATGTTCAGAACTCTCATGCTAATGACAGTTAAGGGAATCAAATACAGAATCCTCTGAAGTAAGTGACATTTTCTGTTTAAGTCCATCCATGCCTGAATAGAGAGGATTATAACTGTGCCCACCTAGTTCTGGAATTTTCATTCATTAATGTTAAAGGACAAATCACGAGGGTTCATGCTTGGGAATAAGGAAGTGGGTACAGTTTTCTAATCAGTATTCCCAGCCTGACTCAGGAGAGACAAAGTAAGGAAATCTCCCTAATTGACGGGCCAGAGTAAAAGCAGCGAACCTGTGCTGTACCATACCTGGAAATGCTTGATACTGATTGCAGCCCAGAGTGACTTGACGGCTCATTTCCTGCAGTCCTCAACAGGAGCTCGCAAGTTCAAGCACTGCTTCGGGACAAGAATCTACCTTGATGCTTCAGTTTAATGCTGATTATGCACTGCTTAAAATTGCACAGGTGCATTAATTGATGGATTAAGTAACAGGGCAAAACTGTGAGAGATGGATTTCAGCATTGTCAAGTGTAAGGTCATCATACTGGGCTAATATAGATATCTCTAAGTATTAGTTAAATGGTGAAAATCTAGCAACAGTGGAGTTCCAAAGACACGTAAGAACTTTTTTTCTTCTTAGCCATGGGAAGCATTTGTTGCCCATCCTTAATTGCCCTTGAATTGAGTGGCTTGCTAAGTCATTTCAAAGAGTAGTTATGAATCAATCGCATGACTTGCTTCTGGAGTAACAACTGGGTCAGACTGGGTGAGGATGGCAGATTTCCTGCCCTGGAGGACATTAATGAGTAGTAGATGGGTTCTTACAACAATCAATGATAGTTGCCATTGTCGTCATTACTGAGCTTAGCTTTATATTCCAGATTTATTAACTGAATTGAAAGTTTATCAGCTGCCAGAGTGGGATTTGAACCGACGTCCCAAGTGTAGAATAGACAAGTAGAAGGCACACCCAGGGATCATATTGACCTCAAATCTACCAGTCTTCACAATTTTCTGAATGTTATTAAATAGACTGTAATTGTATCTTGCAGAGAGCATGGTGTCACATTATTTGGCTATGAACATATGAACATACTGTCTGAAATTGAGTTAAAAATAGGATACCTGTTAAATATGGTCTAGAATAAAAGGGTTTGAGAATAAATGAAGATTGCATTGGGTAATTAATAAACTGGACTACTTGGGGCCCCACTGGAAAGCAGATACTTCCCCTCAGGGATAGAGATTCTTACTGGCAAAGAAAGTACAAGAAGGCCCAGTTAATTAGTAAAATCTATGGAGTGCGAGAAAAGCTCAAAGTGATAGATTTTTTTTAAGCGTGTGCAGTAATCACCAAGCCAGGCAATAGCTTCCACAGTGGCTAAATGAAGCTTTCTGAGGCCTCCCCTGGATTTTTTCAGAGTATAGTCTTCAATGATGTGAATTATTGATTGGGATGCACCACAGCTGCAGTCTGGGTTTCCTGTAAAGCCCCATTTGTGCTGATTTGCTGCACAAAGGCTTTGGCCAGTGTGGAAATGATTGAGGCATACATGTCAGGTTGAAGCCGGTTGGGCAGGTTGTGGGATCTGTGATGAGGAAGTGGTTTTTGATGGTGGCATGTTGGTTCCATTCCTGCTGCCATAGGGCTTCTGCTGTTATTCTTTGACACAGTGGTCTTTGCCAAACAGGCTGGCGCAAAGGAGGGTAAGCAGCAGGTGCATTGGCAAGGTCCTTGTGTAGCGGCAGGCTCGCGATGATTTAAACCTTCTCCGGGAGATTTCTTCTTGCAATCTCCCTCCTTATGTGAGGGGGTGGAATGTTGCTCTGGGCTGGGAGCTAGGGGAGTTGAGTTGAGGAGTTGAGTTGATTGGAGGGTACCCGAGATTGTTGTGCTGAGCTGGGTATCTACTGGACTGTTCTGGGATGAGTTGTACCAAACTGGTGCACAGCACTCTGCAATTAAGTAGATGACGGCAAGAGCTTGAGGTCCGTAAGGTTCGAGCATCTGAACCCCACAAAGAGGCAGCAAGTTTGCCGAGGAGTTGTTTCACATTTTGATCTTTGCTGTTGCCTTGCTCAAATGTTTTTTGTAGGCCAGTGTTCAGTCAAGGGAAACACCAAGATAAACGGGGTGTTGTTCGTGATTCAGTCCCTTGCCATTCCAGAAGAAATTGAGTTCCTGCTTGACGCTGATGCTGTGGAGGTGGAATATAGTTGAGACTGTTCTGTTGCTGCTGGGCTGAAGGCGCAATGTCTTACATTAATTGGCCAGCTTAACAACATCGTTGTTCAGTGTTGCCTCCAGTTTAGAAAATGTCCAAGCCGAGAGACACAGCAGATATTGTCAGCAGAAATTATCTTCTGAGAAAGGTTTGGAGGCAGCTCATTGATATAGAGATTGAAAAGGGTTGGAGCTCAAACAGATCCTTGTGGAGGCACATTGGACTGTTTCCTCCAGACACCTGTCTCATCAACTCTCTTCCACTTTTTACATCGGGTGAAAATCAAATACAATCTATGAAAGTAATCCTGGCTTCACCAACCTCTCCACACAACTGAAGTTTGTTTCCCTAATACCATTCTCGTGAAGTTCCTTCTCCAAGATCTTGACATCTTTCTGAATGTGCGATGCTCAGAATTGAACACGCAGTCGAAGCACTGATTTGTAAAGGTTTAGCTTATTTTCCTGGCTCCTGCACTTGATGCCACTGTTTATGAAACCAAGGATCCTGTAGGCATGTTCACCATTTTTGCATCTTATATTACCACTTTCATAGGTATGTGAAGGTTTGGAACTCAGACAATTAGGAAAACACCATGATCTCCTTTAGATGGTTCCATGGGATCTTTGATATCCAGATGAACTGCTGGGAAGAGTGGAAATGATGTTGATTTCACATCTCATCCAAAGTACACCATATTGGAGCAGGTAAGCGGCAGTAAGCCACTCCATCCCAGCCTGCCATTCAATGAGATCGTGGCTGATGAATATATCCACTCCACTCTGGGTTCCATATCACTGAATTGCCTCAGTTAGCTAAGCTCTAGTGATCTAAGATTTAGGAGTATGAATTGAGCTAGCATCTATTGGTTGGTAAAGCCTCCACAGCACTCGCCTGATGAAGGAGCAGTGCTCCAAAAGCTTGTGATTCCAAATAAACCTGTCAGACTTTAACCTGGTGTAGTGAGACTTTTGACTGTGACCACCCCAGTCTAACATTGGCATCTCCCCTCCATTGGTTTGAGTGCAAGAGGATTCCACACCTCAACCATCCTCTGGGTGAAGAAATGTTCCCTCACTTCTCTCCTCAATGGCCTGGATCTGATATTAAAATTAGGCCCCTTGTCCTAAACCGCACTGGGGAAAAAATCACATCCTAATAATCCACTCAGATCTTGACTAAATCTTCCATATTCCAGGTGGCTGCTTTGTAGATGGCTTTGCAGAACCAGACAAGCCTGGTTTGTATAATCACTCCTCATGCTTCATGATCTAATGAATGCAGCTATGGAAATATTCTGTGCGACACTCCCTCCAAGGCCAGTAAATCCTTATATTACCTGATACAAATTATATCGTTACATAAATCCTTATACGACCTGATATTAAGTTGATCTTTCTCTGCACCCTAGCTATGACTGTAACACTGCATTCTGCACCCTCTCCTTTTGCTCTCTATGAACGGTATGCTTTTTCTGTATAGCGCGCCAGAAACAATACATTTCACTGTATGTTAATACATGTGACAATGATAAATCAAAAATCAAAATTCCAAAGATCATAGAAATCATAGAAACCCTACAGTACAGAAAGAGGCCATTCGGCCCATCGAGTCTGCACCGACCACAATCCCACCCAGGCCCTACTCCCATATCCCTACATATTTACCTACTAATCCCTCTAACCTATGCATCTCAGGACACTAAGGGCAATTTTTAGCATGACCAATCAACCTAACCCGCACATCTTTGGACTGTGGGAGGAAACCGGAGCACCCGGAGGAAACCCACGCAGACACGAGGAGAATGTGCAAACTCCACACAGACAGTGACCCAAGCCGGGAATCGAACCCAGGTCCCTGGAGCTGTGAAGCAGCAGTGCTAACCACTGTGCTACCGTGCCGCCCAATGTTGTGTTGTGCCCAGAGCTGTACACAGTAATGTCATGGGGTATCAGGCAGCATGGTGGCACAGTAGTTAGCACTGCTACCTCACAGCACCAGTGACCTGGGTTCGATTCAAGGCTTGGGTCACTGTCTGTGTGGAGTTTGCGCGTTCTCCCCATGTCTGTGTGGGTTCTCACCATGTCAGGTGCTCTGGTTTTTTTCCCACACTCCAAAGATGTGTGGGTTAGGTCGATTGGCCATGCTAAATTTCCCCTTAGTGTCAGGGGGATTATAGGGTAAATATGTGGGTTTATGGGGATGGGGACTGGATGGGATTGTTGTCAGTGCAGGCTTGATGGGCCGAATGACCTCCTTCTACACTGTAGGGATTCTATGAAATTCTATTTATTGGACTGTGCAGTTTATTCAAACTTCTGCTCAGCCATGCACACACATATCTTAATGGGAACATTAGTTCACAGTACATCAGTTGTGATGGAATAAGGGCTGTTTATCGCTTTGGTGAAACTTTCCCCTGTTTGTCATTTAGTCATCTTTTTGATTATTGAGGGAAATGCCTGGCTCCCATATTGTGGTGTGATTTAAATGGGCAACTTAACAATTTTGTGTTTGTCTTGCTTTCAGGTAGGATCAGCTATCTCAAGGCCCTGGAACAAAGTGTGGTAACAATACCGTCCTGCCTTATCCACAGACAGCAGACATATACTGAGTTCTGCAAAGCCATCTACAAAGCAGCCACCAAATCCATCCCAGGGGGGTACATCCCAGTGTACATCCGCACCCCCCACCCCCACCTCGAAGAGGAATGTGGTTCTCTCCCTCACCAGATATAACTGATCACTTGATGGAGTCCATGGACACTGCCCACCGAGCCAGATGTGAAGAGACAACCAGAAACTTGAATTTCACCCATTCCAGCCAGAAATATTGGAGGCTCCGACACGACCTTGGAGAAGTCCAGCAACCACGAACAGCAAGATCTGTAAATGACCACAAAGTAGCGACCCATCTCCTCCATATGGGAAAGGCGCCTCTGGGAAAATAAGTTTTTTTTTATTCATTCGTGGGATATGGGCGTCACTGGCTGGCCAGCATTTATTGCCCATCCCTAATCGCCCTTGAAACTGAGTGGCTTATTGGGCCATTTCAGAGGGCAGTTGAGAGTCAACCACATTGCTGTGGCACTGAAGTGTCATGTAGGCCAGACCAGGTAAGGACGGCAGATTTCCTTCCCTAAAAGACATTAGTGAACCAGATGGGTTTTTCCGACAATGGACAATGGTTTCATGATCATCAGTAGATTCTTCATTCCAGATATTTTTTATTGAATTCAAATTCCACCATCTGCCGTGGCGGGATTCGAACCCGGGTCCCCAGAACATTAACTGAATTTCTGGATTAATAGTCCAGTGATAATACCACTAGACCATTGCCTTCCAAGAAGTGTAAAAACGAAGACTGAGTGGAAAACCTTTCGAAGGCATTACAATTTCAGACCGTGCCCTGAACCCTTCACTGCAGTGGAGTTGGACAACATGCTACAAAAAATCAAGCCCAGCACTGCTGCAGATATGACAATAGCACTTCCCTGCTGCCATCAGATTCAAAAGTCTGATGGCAGCAGGGAAGAAGCTGTTCTTGAGTCGGTTGGTACGTGACGTCAGACTTTTGTATCTTTTTCCTGATGGAAGAAGGTTGAAGAGAGAATGTTCGAGGTATGTGGAATCCTTAATTATGCTGGCTGCTTTTTCAAGGCAGCAGTAAATGTAGACGGAGTGAATGGATGGGAGGCTGCTTTGCGTGATGGATTGGGCTACGTTCACGACCTTTTGCTGTTGCTTGCGGTCTTGGGCAAAGATGTGGAGGATATTTACTGGTGATGCTAATAATTATGAAGTATTTTTAAGGAGTGGAAAGGGAGAAACTGTTTCCATTGGCAGGAGGGTCAGGAAACCAGGGTGCACAGAGTAATTGGCCAAAGAATCAGACGTTAGATCAGGGGTGGGATTTTCTGGCCACGCTCGCCCAGAAAATCCTGCCCAAGGTCAACGGGCCATTCCATTGTCTGCCCCTCGCCCGCTACAATTCCCGTGGTGGGCAGAATGGGATAATTCACCCCCCAGGATTTTTTCCTCATTAAACAGTGAGTTGTATTAACCTGAGCGCACAGCCTGACAGGGTACTGAAAGGAGACAGAGGGCAGGATTCTCTGATCTCAGGCATTCTGCCCCCCACTGCCAGCGAGAACTGAGAATTCGTTGCTCAGCCAAAAATCCATTCACTGCAGCGGCCCCAGAGAATCCCAGCCGTGGGCGTGGTCGGAGAATTCCAGCAAAATTCAAGCACAACGTTCATAAGGAAATTGGATCAAGAGTCGAAGCTAAAGAATTGCAGGACGCTGGTGAAAAGGCATAGAATGGGAGCAGTTGAAAAGTTCTTGTAAAAGAGCCAGTGTAGAGGCAATGGGCTGAATGGCCTCCGTCGGCGTTGAGCAAATCTGCAAACTGACATCACTAAAAGCAGAGTAATAGGCCTTTCATCTCATTTGCAAATTATGGGTCTTTGTGCTCAAGCTGACTGTCTCATTCACTTACATAACAGCAGCGACTGCACTTCAAGCAGCATTAATTGGTTGTGAAGAACCTTGGTTGACTCCAAGGATACAATCAGCTGCTAAATAATTGTTTTTTTTTTGGTCAGCCAGCACAGAATTCACCATTAATAGATACAATGGGCTGGGGGGGGGTCATTTTCCTGTCTCGCCCGCCACGGGAATCGTAGCAGGCAGGGGGTGAGGAAGGGGGGAGGGGGGCAGAGGGGGGCGGGGCACGGTACGGACCATGCAAAGGTCATTGACCTCGAGTGGGATTTTCCAGTTTTGGGGTGAGCGTGGAAAATTAAGCCCAGGAGATAATGTAAATGTTAATTAGGGTGCAGGGGGTTTCAAGTCCAGGGGTGATCTTGAGCCCACATTCTGTGCATGAGATGGCGGGGGGGGGGGGGGTGGGGGGGGTGGGGGGGTGGGAGGGTCACAATCGGGCAAAGCTTGGGAATCGCAAATCCCGGCAGCGAGATTGCCATTTCTGATTTTCGTCGCCCCATCACCGTAGCCAGACTGACGTAGTCAGTTTCATGTCCGTATTGGGTGAGAACCTGATTTACATTAATTTCAATAAATTTAAATGCAATTGGCCCCCCCACCTTGCTATAACTTCCCCCCTCACTAAATGTTCATACCTCGCTGGTGTGAAGTCACATGGGCGCGGTTTACATCAGATTCACCCAGTCGGGGGGCACAGAGGTGAGTATAGCCCTCATAGAATCATAGAGTCATAAAGGTCTACAGCATGGAAACAGGCCCTTCGGCCCAACTTGTCCATGCTGACCCTTTTTTTTAACCATGAAGCTAGTCCCAATTGCCCACGTTTGGCCCATATCCCTTTATACTCATCTTACCCATGTAACTGTCTAAACGCTTTTTAAAAGACAAAATTTTAAAAGACAAAAGCCTCTACTACTACCTCTGGCAGCTTGTTCCAGACACTCACCACCCTCTGTGTGAAAAAATTGCCCCTCTGGACCTTTTTGTATCTCTCCCCTCTCATCTTAAATTTTGCCGTCTAGTTTTAGACTCCCCTACCTTTGGGAAAAGAAATTGACCATCTAGCTGAGCTATGCCCCTCGTTATTTTATAGACCTCTATAAGATCGCCCCTCAGCGTCCTACGCTCCAGAGACGAAAGTCCCAGTCTATGCAGCCTCTCCTTATAACTCAAATCATCAATTCCCAGTAGCATCCTAGTAAATCCCCTTGGGGGAAAGGGAGGTGTTCAGGCAGTGTCCTGACATCTCTCCCTGACAACATTCCTTAGCACAGCCCCATGGCAGAGGCTGGCACTGCCAGTGTGGGCCTGAGGGGGAGCCTCACATTCGGGGACTCATTTATTTGTGGTGGTCTGCCAGGGGGGGTAGCAGACATGGAAATGCCAACGATGTTTGGGGAGAAGTGGGATGATGCTGGTGATGAGGGGGTTGGGGCAGTGAGATGAGATGCTGGTGATGATGGGAGGAATGAGAGGGGCAGAGGAATGTGAGGGGGATGCCAGTGATGACTGTTTGGGGGTGGGTGTGGGGGAGACCACTTATACCTCTGTGCTGGGGTTGGGGGAAGGTTATTCTTTGCTCTGATGAGGGTGCCCTTTAAAAAGGGTTGACACTCCTCACCAAGAATCTCCTCATCACCACACTCTGGTGCCTGTTTGGGTACACTGAGGAAGAATTTAGTAGGGCCAATGAACCTAACCAGCACGTCGTTTGGTCTTTGGGAGGAAACCCACGCAGACACGGGGAGGACGTGCAAACTCCACACTGACAGTGATCCAAGTCAGGAATCAATCCCAGGTGCCATGTGCTGGGAGGCAGCAGCGCTAACCACTGTGCCACCATTCCACCCTTTAGAAAATGGTGGTGAGCCTTACTTTTGAACTTCCAAAAAACTGATCCTTTCTCTACTTTTTGTCAGGGTTTGATACAACTGAGTGGCTTATGAAGCCATGTCAATGGAGAGCTAAGAATCAGCTACAACGCCATATCTGGAGTTATATTTCAGCCAGATTGAGTAAGGATGGCAAGATTTCCTTCTATAAGGATTTTGGTAAATAGTTGAATCTTTATCATAATGCAAACTTCATAATTATAACTGCCAGTTTTTCATTCCAGATTTAGTGCATTGAATGACTTAAAATTCATGGTAGAATTTTGAACTCATGTATCGAATTCATTAGTGCAAAAATAGTGAGTAAAACCATACCCATGGTAACACGTTCACATTTAGAAACCGATTCCCAGAGTCAGATGCTCAAGGGTTTAAAGGTCCTGCAGCTTGAGTTTATAATCGAGGCTGACACTTCAATGAGGAGAACGCTATACTGACGTAGCTGTCCTCAGGGCTGATGTGAAACCAAGCTCCCATCTTCCTTGTTCTCTGGTTCAGGTGGAGGTTGAGGATTTATAGCACTCATAGAATCGTCATAGTGCAGAAGGAGGCCATTCAGCCCATCGAGTCTGCAACAACTCTCCAACAGAGCACCTTACCCAGGTTCTATCCCTGTAATTCCATGTATTTACCCTGCTAATCCTCCTAATTTACACATCTTGGGACACTCAGGGGCAATTTGGCATGGCCAATCCATCTAACCTGCACATCTCTGGACTGTGGGAGGAAACGGGAGCACTCGGAGGAAACCCATGCCTTGGCACCATTTGATGTGGAGCGGATTTCTTTCTGAGTACAATGGCTAACATTCCTTCCTCCAACAGCAACAGCCTAAAAGGAATTCACCAACCTTTGCATTGGTGCATTTGATTGGATCCTGTTCTGTAGCAGTTAGCAGCTTATATTCACTGATATAACAGGAGACAGAGTGTTCCTCCTGGCTCCACATTCGGGTGTGGATAAAGCTCTTCACTTACTTTCTGGCTAGCAGTCCATTTAAGATGCTGTGGCTTCGCTCCCTCCCGCCCAAAGTAAACTGACCACAGCACACGTGCCCAATGCTGCATCACACATCAATGATACAACCTGCACCGAAACGTCGATGGAACACCATGGCAGGCAAGCATCCTGGCTGACTACAAGTCTTTCTAACCCAATACGGTGAGTGCTGTACATTTGGCCTGGTCTGAGAGAGTCATCTCGCCCCTCCTACCACTGGGTCACTGCCACATTGGGACCCCAACGTTATGTTTTTTTGCCCAAGAAACATGCTGCTGAACAATCAAATTTCTAGGCTGTGTTCTTTTAATTGTTCTAAATAAAATGTGTACCTCAGCTCAGGACTGGCACCAGAAGGTAGATTGTGGTTTTTAAGAACACTTTTGCAGGATGTGGGTGTCGCTGGCAAGGCCAACATTTATTGCCCATCCCTAATTCTCCTTGAGAGGGTGATGGCGAACCCCCTTCCTGAACTGCTGCAAACCAACTGGCATAGCTACACCCACTGTGGGTGCAGCTATGCCAGTTGGTTTGCAGCAGTTCAGGACTGCTGAACTGGGAGAGAGTTCCAGGGATTTGAGCCAGCAACAGTGAAGGAACGGCGATATATTTCCAAGTCAGGATGGTGAGTGACTTGGAAAGGAATTTGCAGGTTGTGGTGTTCCCAGGTAGGTGCTGCCCTTGTCCTTATAGGTGGCAACGAGCATAGATTTGTCAAAGAAGGCTTGGTGAGTTGGCGCAGTGCATCCTGTAGATGGTGTATGCAGCTGTCACTGTGTGTTGGCGATGGGGGGAGTAAATGTGGAAGATGGTGAATGGGGCTCCAATGAAGCAGGCTGCTTTGTCCTGGATGGTGTCCAAATTCCTGAGTGTTGTTGGAGCTGCACTCATCCAGGCATTGCACTCCTGATTTGCGCCTTGCAGATGGTAGACTGACTTTGGGGAGTCAGGAAGTGAGTTACTTGCTGTAGAATTCCCAGCCTCTGACCCTGTTTTTTAAGCCAAAGGGGGGGATTTTCTGGCCGCGATCGCCCCCAATTCCGGAAAATCCTGCCCGAAGTCAATGGACCTTTGGATGATCCATCTCCTGCCCGCACCAATTTCTGTGGTGGGCGGGATAGGAAAATTCCCCCACAGTATTTATCTGGCATGTCCAGTTAAGTTTCTGGTCAATGGTAACCCCCGGGATGTTGATGGTGGAACATAGAACAGTACAGCACAGTACAGGCCCTTCAGCCCATGATGTTGTGCCGAGCTTTGTCCGAAACCAAGATCAAGCTATCCCACTCCCTATCATTCTGGTGTGCTCCATGTGCCTATTCAATAACCGCTTGAAAGTTCCTAAAGTGTCCGACTCCACTATCACAGCAGGCAGTCCATTCCACAACCCAACCACTCTCTGAGTAAAGAACCTACCTCGGACATCCTTCCTATATCTCCCACCATGAACCTTATAGTTATGCCCCCTCGTAACAGCTACATCCACCCAAGGAAATAGTCTCTGAACGTCCACTCTATCTATCCCCCTCATCATCTTATAAACCTCTATTAAGTCGCCTCTCATCCTCCTCCGCTCTAAAGAGAAAAGCCCTAGCTCCCTCAACCTTTCCTCATAAGACCTACCCTCCAAACTAGGCAGCATCCCGGTAAAACTCCTATGTACTCTTTCTAATGCACACAATATTCCAAATGTGGTCTCACCAAGGTCCTGTACAGTTGCAGCATAACCCCACGGCGCTTAAACTCAAACCCCCTGTTAATAAACACTAACACACAATAGGCCTTCTTCACGGCTCTATCCACTTGAGTGGCAACCTTCAGAGATCTGTGGATATGAACCCCAAGATCTCTCTGTTCCTCCACATTCCTCAGAACCCTGCCATTGACCCTGTAATCCGCATTTAAATTTGTCCTCCCAAAATGAATCACCTCGCACTTATCAGTGTTAAATTCCATCTGCCATTTTT
This sequence comes from Mustelus asterias, assembly GCF_964213995.1. Lineage (NCBI taxonomy): Eukaryota > Metazoa > Chordata > Chondrichthyes > Carcharhiniformes > Triakidae > Mustelus > Mustelus asterias. Next base: position 6,873,096 of record NC_135804.1, read on the forward strand.
CGGCCCAGCTCTGCATCCTATCAATGTCTCTTTGCAGCCTACAACAGCCCTCCACCTCATCCACTACTCCACCAATCTTGGTGTCATCAGCAAATTTACTGACCCACCCTTCAGCCCACTCCTCCAAGTCATTGATGAAAATCACAAATAGCAGAGGACCCAGCACTGATCCCTGTGGTACACCGCTGGTAACTGGTCTCCAGTCTGAAAATTTTCCATCCACCACCACCCTCTGTCTTCTATGAGATAGCCAGTTATTTATCCAATCAGCCAAATTTCCCTCTATCCCACACCTCTTTACTTTCTTCATGAGCCGACCTTATCAAACGCCTGACTAAAATCCATGTATATGACATCAACTGCTCTACCTTCTTCTCCACACTTAGTTACCTCCTCAAAGAATTCAATCAAATTTGTGAGGCAAGACTTACCCTTCACGAATCCACTATCCCGGATTAAGCTGCATCTTACAAAATGGTCATATATCCTATCCCTCAGGACCTTTTCTATTAACTTACCACCCACCGAAGTTAGACTAACCGGCCTATAATTGCCAGGGTTATTCCTATTTCCTTTCTTGAACAGAGGATCAACATTCGCCACTCTCCAGTCCTCTGGCACTATCCCCATGGACAGCGAGGACCCAAAGATCAAAGCCAAAGGCTCGGCAATCTCATCCCTTGCCTCCCAAAGAATCCTAGGGTATATCCCATCTGGCCCAGGGGACTCATCGACCCTCAGGTTTTTCAAAATTGCTAATACATCTTCCCTCAGAACATCTACCTCCTCCAGCCTATCAGCCTGTATCTCACACTCATCCTGGAAAAAATGGCCCTCTCCTTGATGAACACTGAAGAAAAATATTCATTCATCGCCTCTCCTATCTCTTCTGACTCCATGCACAAGTTCCCACTGCTGTCCTTGACCGGCCCTAACCTCACCCTGGTCATTCTTTTATTTCTCACATAAGAGTAAAAAGCCTTGGGGTTTTCCTTGATGTGACCCACCAAGGACTTCTCATGCCCCCTCCTAGCTCTCCTAAGCCCTTTTTTTAGCTCATTCCTTGCTACCTTGTACCCCTCAAGCGACCCAACTGAACATTGTTTTCTCATCCTTACATACACTTCCTTTTTCCTCTTGACAAGACATTCAACCTCTTTTGTGAACCATGGTTCCCTCACTCGGCCATTTCCTCCCTGCCTGACAGGGACATACCCATCAAGGACACGCAGTATTTGTTCCTTGAACAAGCTTCACTTTTCATTTGTGCCTTTCCCTGACAGTTTCTGTTCCCATCTTATGCTCCCTACTTTCTGCCTAATCACATCATAATTACCTCTCCCCCAATTATAAATCTTGCCCTGCTGTAAGGCTCTATCCCTCTCCATTGCAATAATGAAAGACACCAAATTGTGGTCACTATCTCCAAAGTGCTCTCCCACAAACAAATCTAACACTTGGCCCGGTTCATTACCCAGTACCAAGTCCAATGTGGCCCCACCTCTTGTCGGCCTATCCACATATTGTGTCAGGAAACCCTCCTGCACACACTGTACAAAAACTGCCCCATCCGAACTATTCGACCTATAAATGTTCCAATCAATATTTGGAAAGTTAAAGTCAACCCTGGTGTGCAATACTTATTTTTCCTCTCTTATTTGATTTGATTTTGATTTGATTTGATTTATTATTGTCACATGTATTAACATACAGTGAATAGTATTGTTTCTTGCACGCTATACAGACAAAGCAAACCGTTCATAGAGAAGGAAACGAGAGAGTGCAGAATGTACTGTTACAGTCATAGCTAGGGTGTAGAGAAAGATCAACTTAATGCGAGGTAAGTCCATAAAAACAGCGAGGTTATATTGCAGCTGTATAAGCTGCTGGTGAGGCCACACCTGGAGTACTGTGTACAGTTTTGGTCTCCTTACTTGAGAAAGGATATACTGGCACTGGAGGGGGTGCAGAGGAGATTCACTAGGCTCATTCCAGAGTCGAGAGGGTTGGCTTATGAGGAGAGACTGAGTAGACTGGGGCTATACTGATTGGAATTCAGAAGAATGAGGGGAGATCTTATAGAAACATGTAAGATTATGAAGGGAATAGATAAGATAGAAGCAGGGAAGTTGTTTCCACTGGCGGGTGAAACGAGAACGAGGGGGCATAGCCTCAAAATAAGGGGAAGCAGATTTAGGACTGAGTTGAGGTGGAACTTCTTCACACAAAAGGATGTGAATCTGTGGAATTCCCTGCCCAGTGAAGTAGTTGAGGCTACCTCATTAAATGTTTTTAAGGCAAGGATAGATAAATCTTTTAACAGTAAAGGAATTAAGGGTTATGGTGAGCGGGCGGGTAAGTGGAACTGAGTCCACAAAAAGATCAGCCATGATCTTATTGAATGGCGGAGCAGGCTCAAGGGGCCAGATGGCCTACTCCTGCTCCTAGTTCTTATGTTCTTATTCAAAGGTCTGACAGCAGCAGGGAAGAAGCTGTTCTTGAGTCATTTGGTACGTGACCTCAGACATTTGTACCTTTTTCCTGATGGAGGAAGGTGGAAGAGAGGATGTGCAGGGTGTATGGGGTCCTTAATTTTGCTGGCTGCTTTGCCAAGACAGCGGGAATGGATGGAAGGCTGGTTTGTGTGATGGATTGGGTTACATTCATGACCTTTTGTACTTCCTTGCGGTCTTGGGCAGAGCAGGAGCCATACCAAGCGTACCAGAAGGAATGCTTTCTATGATATTTTTATTTGATATTTGAAGTGATGATTTAGGTGACTGTGTAGAGAGACACACTGATTTTGAGGGACTTCACAAAATGCCTCGTCCAAGTAACATCCCTAAGCCACAAAGCAGTCGTTTTTGCTGATAATCCTTGGATGCATAAGCAATTTTTGCCAGCTGATCATCGATTTAATTCATCAGCATTGTAATTCAGGGCTAGATTGGCATGTGTGAGTGTAGTGAAATAAACTGGGGAATACAGCCCAGCAAAATGATCTGGAGATTAAAAAGAAAAGCTTGAAGGTGGAGAGAAAAATTGCCAGGGTGGCACAAAGCTTGCAAGAGGAAAAATAAAGATTGGATGGACTGCCTAACAAGCAGAAATCATCATCTGAATTATTGAAAGCGACCTGTGTAAAGGGTCTTTCATTAAACACATTTTCGTTCTGATGTTGTCTTGATCTGTTTACTTAATTCAGACAGATTCATGTCTCACGCATAAACAATCACGTTATCCAGGAAACCACAGTATGTGAAGGAAAACTCATCAGACTCCTTATTCAGCAAAACAACACCTACTCGCTAATTAATGAAACATAAAATTCTCAGAAGCACTAAAAATCAGGAGTTTCGTCTTTATTGCAGCAGGAAAACTACAACAGCTCGTATTCATATAGCGCCTTGAACATAATGAAACACCCCCCGCCCCCCCCCCCCCCCCCCCCCCGCCACCACACCAGACATCCGCAGGAGCATTCCCAAGCAATATTGGACACCAAATCACTTAAGTCAAGACGTTAGAACAGGTGACCAAAACCTGACTAAAGGGGAAGGTTTCAATGAACAGCTGAAAGGAGCAGAGGGCTGTGCGGAGAGGATTAGGATGGGAATTCCGGTCCGCAGTGGCTGAAAGTGGCGCGACATTGTAAATTTGGAATGCTCAGGGGGTCCCAGCACTGGATGAATGGGGAAGGCTCCTGGAGGGTTCTGGGACAGGAGAAGGTGACAGAGGATGGGAGGAGTGTTGCCAAAGAGGGAAATGAAAACATGGTGGGAGGAATCTTAGAAATAACAGCAAACACTGGAATCCGCTCCCCCTCCCCCCCCCCCCCCGCCTCCCCGCCCAGGAATTGCAAAGGTCCATTGACCTCGGGTGGGATTTTCTGGTTTTGGGGTGAGCGCGGCCGGAAAATTCCACCCAAAGTGTCAGGATCTGACTGAAAGCTTGTGTGTTTCTCTCCAGAGCAACAGGCTATTTGGCTTGCCAGCTCTTATCGCACCTTGTCAAAGAAAAACCTCAAACAGACCATTGTCCGCAGCAAACTACCCAGCCTTCAGGAGACCAGTGACCACAACACTACACAACCCTGCCACAGCAATCTCTGCAAGACGTGCCGGATCATCGACACAGATGCCATCATCTCACGTGAGAACACCATCCACCAGGTACACGGTACATACTCTTGCAACTCGGCCAACATTGTCTACCTGATACGCTGCAGGAAAGGATGTCCCGAGGCATGGTACATTGGCGAGACCATGCAGACGCTACGACAACGGATGAATGAACACCGCTCGACAATCACCAGACAGGAGTGTTCCCTTCCAGTCGGGGAACACTTCAGCAGTCACGGGCATTCAGCTTCTGATCTTCGGGTAAGCATTCTCCAGGGCGGCCTTCACAACACATGACAGCGCAGAGTCGCTGAGCAGAGACTAATAGCCAAGTTCTGCACACATGATGACGGCCTCAACCGGGATCTTGGGTTCATGTCACACTATCTGTAACCCCCACAACTTGCCTGGGCTTGCAAAATCTCACTAACTGTCCTGGTTGGAGACAATTCACATCTCTTTAACCTGTGCTTAACCCTCTCTCCACTCACATTGTCTGCACCTGTGAAGACTTGATTACCTGTAAAGACTCGCATTCCAACCATTATCTTGTAATTGAGTTTGTGTCTATATATGCCCTGTTTGTGAAACAAATCCTGCACTCATCTGATGAAGGAGCAGCGCTCTGAAAGCTCGTGCTACCAAATAAACCTGTTGGACTTTAACCTGGTGTTGTGAGACTTCCTACTGTGCCAAAGAAAAGCAGGATGAGGGTATTTCTCCAGTCGATTTGGTTTGGGACATATGGAATTAATCGCGTAAACCACGCACATCCCCAATTGTGATAATTGCTGACATTCCCAATCATGACACTAAGGGACAGGTCAAGTTTGTGTTTTATTTATTCACAGAATGTAGGTCTCACTGGCAAGGCTGGCATTTGTTACCCAGCCATAATTACCCTTTAGAAGTTTAAAGTTTATACAGTTTATTTATTAGTGTCACAAGTGGGCTTACATTCACACTGTAATGAAGTTACTGTGAAAATCCCCCAGTTGCCACACTCTGGCGCCTGTTCGGGTACACTGAGGGAGAATTTAGCATGGCCAATGCACCTAACCAGCACGTCTTTTGGACTGTGGGAGGAAACCGGAGCATCCAGAGGAAACCCACACAGACACGGGGAGAAGATGCAAACTTCACAGACAGTGACCCAAGCCGGGAATTGAACCCAGGTCCCTGGCGCTGTGAGGCAGCAGTGCGAACCATTGTGCCAATGTGCCACATTAATAGAGGTTTATAAAATGATGAAGGGGATAGATAGAGTGAAGGTTCAAAGACTATTTCCTCGGGTGGATGGAGCTATTACAAGGGGGAATAACTATAGGGTTCATGGTGGGAGATATAGGAAGGATATCAGAGGTAGGTTCTTTACACAGAGAGTGGTTGGGGTGTGGAATGGACTGCCTGCTGTGATAGTGGAGTCAGACACTTTTGGAACATTTCAGCGGTTATTGGATAGGCACATGGAGCACACCAGGATGATAGGGAGTGGGATAGCTTGATCTTGGTTTCAGATAAAGCTCGGCACAAGATCGTGGGCCGAAGGGCCTGTTCTGTGCTGTACTGTTCTATGTTCTATGTTCTATTGTAGCTTATGCTGCGACCTCTGAGAAATGCACACTAGTTACAGAAAAAAATAGCATCCTGACTATATCTAACCTTGAGAGCTTTAATGGTGAGGGATTAAAAGATATGTAGTTCAGAAGGAATGTTGCCAGAAAAGGTGATAATATGTGGCATTTGTGCTGAAAAGAGTAGTGTTCCATTCTATAGGATGAGGTTGAAGATTCTGGTGAAACATGGTGAAGTGGTGGTAGGAGTAATTATCTTTTTGATGGATACAGTTTACTTTGGGTAACGATAAGGATCACAGGTGGTAGTAGCTGCCTTCTGTGGTTGAAAAGACAGTGGAAAATCAAACAAGTGAGCTGTTAAAGGAAGCCTCTCCTGGATTTTTCCTGACTGTGTGGTAACAAGATCGCAAAGCCGTAGGTTGAGACAGGAGGAGGAGAAATGAAGGAGTAAAGATAAGGCCAGGTTCAGTTATCAGAAACAATCTTTGACCGGATGGTTGATAAAGAACAGGACAAGGTAGAGGATGAAGTGAGTATCTTTATCTAGGAAAGTTGGTGGAATTACAACTGAAAGATATAGAGATAAAGCAGTCGTATCAGAAAGTATACTTAGAAGAAGAATCTGAGTGTATACCAGAATGCTATTACATTAAAAATGATTCTGGTATACATTCAGATTCATGACCTCATTAATTTTATCTAAAATTAAAGGCACAGTCTCAAATATAACCATCCTATAAACCTTATAATTGTAGGACATTACTACAATAGGAATAAGCTACAGTTATTTTTTTAATTGAGTCAGTCTGCAGTAAGTGCAGCAACAGATGTTGCCACATTTTACGCTTAATTATTTTCAGTGAACTGTTGCTTTCTGTAGTTAATAAAGAAAGGTAAATTTGTTGATACAAATTTGAATTCAAATTGATTTAGAGACGTTTACATATTCAGGCAAATAAGTTCATCAAGTTGCATTACAGTTGGGTTACAGAAAGGAGTTGTTGCAGGTCGTGCATGAAGTATTGGTGGGAGATAATTTGGGAGTAAGGGAAAACAAGCAAAAATATGAAAACACTTTTGTTGGCCAGGACTGCATAAAAACGTGATAGAATTTTGCCAGACACGTATCAGATAATAGGAAAACCTCGAGCAGTAATCAAACCAGCATAAATATAAAAGCTAAATATTGCGGATGCTGGAATCTGAAACAAAAACAGAAAATGCTGCAAAATCTCAACAGGTCTAACGAAAGGTCATCTAGACTCAAAACATTGGCTCTAATCACACCAGGGCCCTTAGCAGCCATTCCAGCATTTGAGGAACCTTTTATAAGGGCCCTAATTGATTGTACAGGACCTGTCCCTAAAACAAAACATGGGAATCAGTATTTATTGACCATGATGGATGTGGCTACTAGATTTCCAGAGGCCGTTCCATTGCATAATATTACAGCTAAATGGATTGTAAAGGAGTTACTTAATTATTTTACGAGATACGACTGCCCGCAGATCTAATCCGATCAAGGATCCAACTTTACGTCCACGCTATTCAGGGAAGTTATGCATAGCTTGGGAGGAAAGCAATTTAAATCAACTGTAATCCAAAATCTCAGGAGCGTTTGAACAGTGGGATCAATCTTTAAAGACCATGTTGAGGGCCTATGGTCAGGATCATCCAGAGGATTGGGATAAAGGAATTTCATTTGTATTTTTTACAATTAAAGATGCACCTAATAAATCAACTAAATTCAGTCCATTGGAATTAATTTGTCATCATGAGATAAGAGGACTAGTTAAATTGATCAAGAAGAAATTGGTGAATCAGAATTCTGAAGCTACATTGTTGTACTATGGAGGCAGATGAGGGAAAAGGAGAACCAGTTATTGGAAGATGATGTGAATAAGGAAGGTAAGCGCGTTTGGAAACAGGTGCAAGAAAAGTCGACTGATTTTGAACCTGTTCCAGAGTTGTTGAAATTACCTCAGCAAAAACTGCAGGAGTGTCAACAGCAGCTCTTCATCCATGAGAAGAAAAATGTGGATCAATCAACAGCCATATGAGATCCCAAGATAGAGATTGAGGAGCAGAAGCATTGCCCTACTACAGACGAAATAGAAGGACAATGACACAAGGTAAGATTACTTGATGAAACCGTGCCATCATTCCAAATGAACTGCTGGAATAATGAATCAATACAGCTTGCAGAGACATGGATACCCAGAGAACCAGTATTGTTCATAGCTGATGTTCAAGATGGTTTTCGCAACAGCGCAGCTGTCACATTGATCACTAAAGCCATAATTACAACAAATCCTGATACCACAGAAGACAATCTACTATCTACCTTTGTCCAAGAATATGCAGAAAATGATGAGCTTGAGTTTATTTATTAGTGTCACAAGTAAGGCTCACATTAACACCGCAATGAAGTTACTGTGAAAATCCCCTAGTCGCCACACTCCAGTGTCTGTTCAGGTACACTAAGGGAGAACTTTGCATGGCCAATGCACCTAACCAGCACGTCTTTTGGCCTGTGGGAAGAAACGGGAGCACTTGGAGGAAACCCATGCAGGCACGGGGAGAATTTGCAGACACTGCACAGACAGTGACCCAAGCTGGGAATCAAACCCGGGTCCCTGGCGCTGTGAGGCAGCAGTTCTAACCACTGTTCCACCGTGCTGTCCTTGATGAAGGTGGTCCAGAACAAACAACAGAATTAAAAAACTACATTGGAACAGATAGATATACAATTACAGACTCTGGAGCAAATTTTGAGTTGTCCCATTTCTCAACAGAAGGTAGAGTTGGACTACCTGTGATGTTAGTGTACCTTTAAGAGTTTTTTAAAAATCATAGTCACAGCCTTGGGCGATGTCATTGCTGGAAGGAGAAAAACAACCTGTGGACAGGTCAGGTGACTGGAGGTCAGCTTTCAGTTTCATTTTGGCTGCAGTGTTCAAGGCTGTCTTAGAAGGAAGCTGGAAAAGAAGTCTCTTTCTCTCTGTTTTGCTTTGAAAACTTTACCAGTTAGCTGAGGGAAAGGCTGGTTGCCATGCTGCAGTCAAGAGTCTTTCTGGTGCTTTGGGAAGCTGTCTTGTCTTCAAGGAGTTTGGAGTGAATCCAGAGAACTGCAGACTTCAACCAATGGATTCAAATTTCCATTAGTCACATGAGCATTAGTCTGTGCTGTGTTAAACCTGTGAAAAGGGTCTTTTGTCTATGGGAGGTTTTGGTTTTGATTGGGACAGCCTATATATATTCATTAAGGGTTAAGCATTACAGTGGTTATGTTTTTTCTTGTTTGCAATTGATAAAAGTTCTTGCTAATTTACTTACTATACATGTTAACTATATTCTTAAATAAACTCTGTTTGATAAAAACTCCTCAGTGGGTCATTTGAATCATACCTGAAGTGAAACCTGCCATGCTTATCTTAGGCAAATTCAAAATGCAAAACTTATGGTTCAGGTAGGCTTCATAAAAAACTTTGGAGTTTCTCACTTCAACTATAACATACATGACAGGAACTCAGACCAGTTAACAAGAAAGGTGACAAGGATAAAATGGCTCTTCTGGGTAGTCCTGAACATACATTTGGTTGAGAAAGTGTGCAAAGGCATAGGCTCTCTTTGACAAAGTCTGAAAAAGATTATATTGGTTTGATGTTTTGGTTCTTGGAAAATCCAAAGAACCGGTTGGACTAATGGACATTGAAAGCAAATCCAAAAGGTTTGTGCCAGTTTACATTCAATGTAAAGTTTTATCTTCTGGACCCTGCCCAGCTCTCTAAGGACATCATCAGAATTGATTTATAATCTTGACAAAGAAATCGGGCTCAGACTCAAACTCAATGCAAGATCATGACCAGAAGGAACCTTCTGAAAAGTAATGAAGAAGCAGCTGAGCAACAGCAGCATGTTGAGAAAAACAGAAGAGAGAACGTGATTTTTAAAAAATTCATTCGTGGGACATGGGTGGCGCTGGCTGGCCAGCATTTATTGCCCATCCCCAGTTGCCCTTGAACTGAGTGGCCACATTGCTGTGGCTCTGGAGTCACATGTAGGCCAGGCCAGATAAGGTCAGCAGATTTCCTTCCCTAAAGAACATTAGTGGACCATTAATTTTTTTTCTGACACTTGATAATGGTTTCATCAGTAGATTCTTAATTCCAGATATTTTTAATTGAATTAAAATTCCACCACCTGCCGTGGCGGGATTCAAACCCAAGTCCCCAGAACATTCGCTGAGTGTCTGGATTAATAGTCTAGCAATAATACCAGTGTGCCATCACCACCCTCTAGATTGTAGATGCTTTATCACAACTTTGATAAAAGAAGAAGGAATGTTCAATGTTGGAAGCGAAGGACTGAACTTGACTATACTACGGTTATATTTGCATGCTTAAATTTATATATATTTATTTACATATATTATAGAATACTAATAAAATGAAAACTGGAGGCTTTGAAAAATGAAGCCATTTTTTTATATTGTTGGTTCATTTATTAAAGGGAGAGGTGCGATGATACTGTGCCTTTAAGAAATATATTAATATCTTGTAAGAGGCAGTGTTTGGTTGCAAGGAGTTAATTTGTCTGGAAAAAAATATGCAGCTCCATGCTGAGCCTACAGGATCATTACTCATTTTAGCTAATGGTGTGTTTGTCTAAAGAGAGTTAATGTATTTTTGTTTACTTAGGTTTCCTGATCCTACTTAGGATTGTTCTCCTGGAAAGACAAAGGCTGAGGGACAACCTGATAGAAGTTTATAAAATTATGAGGGGTATAGATAGAGTGAACAGTTGGAAGCTTTTTCCCAGGGCAGAAATGACAATTACAAGGGGGCACAAGTTCAAGATAAAGGGGGAAAAGTTCAGTGGAGATGTGCAAGGGAAGTTTTTTACACAGAGGGTGGTGAGGGCCTGGAATGTACTGACAAGTGAGGTGGTTGAAGTAGATATGGTAGCGACACTTAACTCTTATCTGGATAGACACATGAACAGATGGGGAATGGACGGATATAAGCGGTTGGTCCAGATAGGACAACGTGATCGCCACAGGCTTGGAAGGCCAAAGGGCCTGTTCATGTGCTGTACTGTTCTTTGTTCTTTGTCTTTCTTGGGGTTTCAGAGTTGTGTTTTGATTGGGTTGATTTCCAGAGACATAGTCATGTGCTAATGGGAGGAGCAAAGCTTGCAGGGAAGAGACCCAGTTTCTCTTTCGTTTTTAAAAAAGTAAGCAGTTTGCTGCCTGGTTCTAAAAGAGGTAAGTGGGGTGGGGGAGGAGTGGAAGAAGAGAGAGGAGACTAAAAACAATAAAAGGGATAATTTATAAATTACATCTGAATATTGGGTTAAAACAACCCAGATTGAAACCATTCCTGTGAAGATATCCAGTTTAACACTGATCCATGTTACTCAGTGGAAACAAAGCCCACTTTATATTTCCCACGGATCTGTGAAAGTTAAGTTTTATTTACATTTTTCCATTCCTTCCCAACCGAAGAATGTCAACATGTTCCACCTCTCAAGCTTCATTTAGCTTTTAAAACAACTCGCCCACAGATCACACCGCACCAGTCCTTGTTAAATGTGTCCACATATCCAGTCGCATCCCTCCTTTAACGTTATCTGCGGTCTGTCCCCTTCAATTCTAAAGTCATTTACCAAAGGCAAGTGACCTTGAACTACTTCTCAAGGTTTATTGTTTGTGGCAGCCAATATAGAACCAGCTGTCTCTTTTGTTTTAAATGCTAAGTGGTGGTGCGGTTGCTCATCTGCTAAAAGCAACCTACTTTATATATATATATATATATGTGTGTGTGTACATATACATCTCTGCGAGAGCCTTGCACACACACTAAAAGCCATTGCACTGCATCTGCTGACCTTGGGAGGACAGGGTTGGTGAGCTCCTTATCGGGCACATGCGCCATTCCTAATGTTTTAAAGCACATTGTTCCAATGGCAGCAGCCAGCAGAAAATTCTTTGCAAATAATGACATTTCGCTTTCAATAATGTCAGCGACAATGGGACAAAATGCAGCAGCCAGGTGTACAATGGCCCTGTTATTTGCCTAAGTGATGTGGAGAGTGGGGAGAGTAGGAGAGGGTGGCAATGTAATTGCAAACCAGCTCTCAATTAGTGGAGAGAGGTGATGCAGCGACCTTTGTTCAATGGATTGGGTGCTCAGCGCATTGTGATACCGAGGCAACAGGAAGGTCCATAGCTTTTGGGGAATGGACTGATTTTGCCTCAGGGTACAGTTGAAACAGTGCAGTGTTGTTGATTGGTAATAGTCTCACCTCTGAATCATATATTTGTGAGTTCAAATTCCACTCCAGGGTTGGAACACAAAAAATCAACATTGCAACCAGTCAACCGTGGGAATGCTGTCGAAAATGATGGCTTTCTGGATGATGTGTTAAATCCTGCCCTCTCAGCTGGACATATAATTCCCATTGCACCCTTTTTCAGAAGAGCAAGGAAGTTATCCAGAGTGTCCAGCCAATTCTTATCGCTCAATCAACCACACAAAAGCGGATGATCTGGTCATTATCACAATGCTGTTTGTGGGATCTTGCTGTGCACGCAATGGTTGCTGTGTTTCTTACACATTCAACAGTGACCACACTTCATTAGCTGTAAAACATTTTGGTCGTTGTGAAAGGTGCCATATAATTGCAAGCCTTTATTTCTATCTGAAATCATTGGCTCTGAAGCTAAAACAGCGATTGCACTGCGAAAGTAATGCACTGATTTATATGTGTTCAGAGACATCCTGAGATTGTGTTTACTCAAACACTTCTTTTGGAGGGAGTAGTCAGTAAATAATTGATGCGGAGGCAGGTGTAAGAAAATGTGGGAAAAGTGGACGAATGACTTTAGTTTTGCATTTCCCCAACAAAGAGTTGGGACAGACACAGAAGACTGAAGAAACTCCATCGGTTTTGTGAACTCAATTTTTGTAGTTTGACCACAGTTCTGTGTTGAATTATTAATCGACGATAAGGGCATTGCAATTTTATATAGTGCTAGAACACAGAAGGAGAACTCATCCTGCAACTAACATCATTAAATCAGATGATCTTATCATTATTGCAGTGCTGTCTGGGGCAGTTTGCAAGGTGAAAATTGGTTGCCGTTTGTCCTACATGACCAGAGGGACATAGATAAGCTGCACAGCTGGGCTGGGAGGTGGCAAATGGAGTTTAATGCAGAAAAGTGTGAGGTGATTCACTTTGGAAGGAGTAACAGGAATACAGAGTACTGGGCTAATGGTAAGATACTTGGTAGTGTGGATGAACAGAGGGATCTGGGTGTCCATGTGCATAGATCCCTGAAAGTTGGCACCCAGGTTGATAGGGTTGTTAGGAAGGTGGACGGTGTGTTAGCTTTTATTGGTAGAGGGATTGAGTTTCGGAGTCAGGAGGTCATGCTGCAACTGTACAAAACTCTAGTGCGGCTGCATTTGGAGTATTGCGTACAGTTCTGGTCGCCGCATTATAGGAAAGATGTGGAAGTGTTGGAAAGGGTGCAGAGGAGATTTACCAGGATGTTGCCTGGTATGGTGGGAAAATCGTATGAGGAAAGGCTGAGGGGGTGAGGTTGTTTTCGTTAGCGAGAAGAAGGTTAAGAGGTGACTTAATAGAGGCATACAAGATGATCAGAGGATTAGATAGGGTGGATAGTGAGAGCCTTTTTCCTCGGATGGTGATGGCTAGCACGAGGGGACATAGCTTTAAATTGAGGGGTGAGAGATATAGGACAGATGTTAGAGGTAGGTTCTTTACTCAGAGAGTAAAGGGTTTGGAATGTCCTGCCTGCAGCAGTGGTGGACTCGTCAACATTAAGAGCATTCAAATGGTTATTGGATAAACATATGGATGATATTGGAATAGTGTAGATTAGAGGGGCTTTAGATTGGTTCCATTGGTCGGCGCAACATCGAGGGCCGAAGGGCCTGTACTGCGCTGTAGTGTTCTATGTTCTATGTTCTAAAATGACCACACTTTAAAAGTACTTCATTGGTTGCAAATACTTCTGAACATCTTGAGATTGTGAAAGGCACAATGGGTGAGCAGCGCAGTGGGCTGGGAGAATCGCCCCCAATATCAATACTTACTATATAAATACGCACACTTCCAAGGTTACATGAGGGTCTGATACTAAAGAAAGCAACCAGTTATGCACCTTCAGCCACTTCTCTTGAGATCTTGTTGAGAGAAAGTCCTTGGCTTTATAGACCTCAGGAGGCCATTGCTAAAATTGCAGTGGAGTGGAGATCTGACAAACACCACTCGCTATGACTGTCTATCACAGAATAACAATCTGGAGATGAAAAGCTCGTCTCAATATTACTAACCATGTAACCATTGTCGATTGGTGTAAAAACCAATCTAGTTCACTCATGCCCTTTAAGGAAGGAAATCTGCCATCCTTACCTGGTCTGGTCTACATGTGACTCTCGACCCATACCAAGCTACACATTCCGAGGGGAATCAGGGATGGGCAGTAAATGCTAACCTTGTAAGTGACACCCACTTCCCTTAAAAAAAAACATAGAAGCATCTAATTGTTACTGTGGAGAAGAAGGTTATTCAGTCTGTCATGCCTGTATGGCTTTCTACAAGAGCAACTCAGCTCACCCCTTTCTCCCCATAGCCCTGCAAACTGTCGCTGCTCAGATGATCATCTAATTCCCCTTTGAAAGCCATGTTTGAGTCTGCCCCCACCACGCACCCAGACAACATATTCCATGTTATTATCGCTCATTGTGTGAAAACCTTTTTTCTCTTATTGCCTTTAATCCTTTTGACATTCACGTTATACCAGTGATTTCTCAACCATTCCGTCAATGGGGACAGTTTCTCCCTGCTCTGTTCAGACACCTCATGATTTTGAACAGCTCAGTCAAACCTCCTGTCAGCTTTCTCTTCTCTAACGCCAGTTATTCCAGTCTGTCCAAATAACTAACGTCCCTCATCCCGAGAATCATTCTCACCGATATTTTCTGCACAGTCTCTAATGCCCTCACACCCTTCTTAAAGTATGTTGTGCAGAATTGGAAACAGTACTCAAGGTGAGGTCAAACCAGTGCTGTGTAAAGGTCCACTGTCACTTCCTTGCTTTTCTATTCTATGCTCCTATCTTTGAAACCCAGGATCTTGCTTGTTTTATTTACCACTTTCCTAACGTGTCCTGCCATCTTCAATCATCTGTGCACATATCTTTCCAACTCACTCTGCTTCTGCACCCCTTTTGAATTAAATCTTTTATTCTGTCCTTTACACCAGCCTATGTCCTTTCGAGGTTTATCACTAAGCTCCTTGCTGTTTTGTAAAAACATTTCCAAGTCATAGAATCATAGAATCTACAGAACAGAGACAGGCCCTTCAGCCCAAATTGGTCCATGACGACCAAAATGCCCATCTAAGCTAATCCCATTTGCCTGCATTTGGCCCACATCCCTTTAAACCTTTCCTATCCACGTATCTGTCCAACTGCCTTTTAAATGTTGTTAATGTCCCTGCCTCAAACACTTCCTCCGGCAACTCATTCCACATACGTACCACCCTCTGTGTAAAAATGTTTTTCCTCAGGTTCCCATTAATTCTTTCCCTTCATAACTTAAACCGATGCCTTCTAGTTCTCGATTTCCCAACCCTGGGAAAAAGACTGAGTGCATTCACCCTATCCATGCCTCTCACGATCTTATACACCTCTATAAGATCACCCCTCAGTCTCCGACACTCCAAAGAAAAAGATGTTTGTGCCGTGCATAAATGTTGAAACTGTAACTATGTATACATCTTTCCTTAGTCTGAGAAACAGCCATTCACCACTACTCTCTCACTCCAGCCATTCAGCCTATTCCATATGAATGCTGCAACTGTCCCTTTTATTCCGTGGCTTTTAAATTTACCAACAAGTCCGTTAAGTGACACTTTATTAAACGCCTTTCAGAAGTGCATATACACTACCTCAAGCACATTAACATCAGCACTTATCAACTCTCTTCACAAAAAACTGAACCTAGCTCATTAAATATGGTTTGCCTTTGACAAATTTGCATTGGCTTTCCTGAATCAATCTATATTTGTCCAAGAGATTGTAAGTTTTGTCCTGGATTATTGTTTCTAAAAGCTTCTTACTAGCGAGGCTAAATTGACTGGCTTATAGTTCCTGGGCTTATCCTCACATTGATTTTCGGACAGGGGTTTAACATGGGAAATTCTCTAGTCTTCTGGCCTCACCCCATATCTCAGGATGATTTGGGCTAGTTTGTTCTGAATTAATTCACAGCATGTAGATGTCACACCGACAAGGCCAGCATTGATTGCCATCTCTAATTGCCCTTGAGGAAGTGGTAGTGACAGTTGATGGACTTAGTTGGTCATTTCAGATGGCAGTGAAGGGCGACCCACCTTGTTTTGGGTCTGGAGTCATATACAGGTTAGACCAGGTTACCATTGCGTTTTTACAATAATATAAAACACCGTGGGATTGGGTAAACACGGTATTGATTCATTTATCTTTACTATGCACACAAGAACATACATACATGGATAATACATACATACATGGGCAGCACGGTGACATAGTGGTTAGCACTGCTGCCTCACAGCTCCAGGGACCTAGGTTCGATTCCTGGCTTGGGCCACTGTCTGTGCAGAGTCTGCACGTTCTCCCCGTGTCTGCATGGGTTTCCTCCGGGTGCTCCGGTTTCCTCCCACAGTCCAAAGATGTGCAGGTTAGGTGCATTGGACATGCTAAATTGCCCCTTAATGTCCCGGGATGTGTAGGTTAGAGGGATTAGCGGGGTAAATATGTGGCATTACGGGGATAGGGCCTGGATGTGATTGTTGCTGGTGCAGACTCGATGGGCCAAATGGCCTCCTTCTGCACTGTAGGGATTCTATGATAATAAGCTTGACAATATCAGAGCTATGTTGTGTTCTGCTCAACAAAAAACTAAACTAAAGCTGGATGCATGCTACATTTCCCTTTTAGTGATATCATGCTGTGATCCCTTAAAGGTATATTACAGCAGTAAGGGCGGCCGATTTCTTTCCCAAAAGAACATTAAGCAGTTGGATGGAATTTAATGATAATCCAGTTGTTACTATTACTGAGATTAAATTTTTATTCCAGAGCTACTTATAACTGAATTTAAATTTATACATGGCAGGATTTGAATTTTTGACAGGATCATTAGTCCAGCTCTCCGGATTATTAGCTCAGTAGAATAACCATTATGCTGCTGTACACCTAAACTTCAACTTCATTATGTGGCGATCACATCCAATTTGAATCCTTGCTGAGCCTTCTTGATAGCTGGTGTAAAGTTTTGAAATTCCCAAGAACTTCCCACTTGCATTTCTCCATGTAAAAAACACTGGGGTAATGTTGGTTTTGTCTGATAGTGTGCGATGGACATTATCGGACCCATCAGCCAATATACATTACTCCTGGTTTCATTTCCATTCGTCTCAATGTATAACGAATGGGTGGTTGATCTAATATTGCTCATGATACGCTATCACTTAAAGTCAAAATTACTTCCCTTGTCTATGAAGTTGGAATTTGGCCGCTACCGGGTGATGATAAAGAACCCCACCATTGATTCCCAGATGTTTAAATTCCTTGTTTACGTCATCTAATTGCTACTAATTGATTTGCCTTGTTTCCTTCTACTGCTCCTAGTGTTGGTTCTATCATAGAATCATAGAACCTTACAGTGCAGGAGGAGGCCATCTGGCCCATTGGGTCTGCACTGACCACAATCCCACCCAAGCCCTATTCCCATAACCCCATGCATTTACCTTAGCTATTCCCCTGACACTAAGGGGCAATTTAGCATGGCCAATCCACCCAAACTGCACATCTTTTGGACTTTGGGAGGAAACCGGAGCACACATAGGAAATCCACGCAGACACAGGGAGAATGTGCAAACTCCACACAGACAGTCACCCAAGCCTGGAACTGAACCCGGGTCCCTGACGCTGTGAGGCCGCAGTGCTAACCACTGTGCCACCATGCTGTTCTGTCCTGCAGAGAGGGCTTTGACCTTCCACTAAGTTCTTCAGCCATTCCAAACGGAAAGATTTGTTTTGGAATAAAAGCATCTTTCCAATAATAGAGCAGGCGATCCCACTTTCGAAACACATCAAAACACTGAACACATTGAATTGCTATTCTCGGAGTCAGGAAACTATCCTGTGTGAATTGCATTGCCAAGCAGCAATTACACAGCATCACATCAAATTTACAACACAGAAACTGGCCGTTGGCCCAGTTGGTCAATGTTCACATTAATGCTGCACAGGAGCTTCTTCCTACTCCTCTTAATCTATCAACATGACCTTCTATTTTGTTTTATTCATTCGTGGGACATGGGTGTCGCTGGCTGGCCAGCATTTATTGCCCACCCCTACTTGCCCTTGAGAAGGTGGTGGTGAGCTGCCTTCTTGAATCGCTGCAGTCCATGTTCTGTGGGTTGACCCACAATGCCGTTAGGGAGGGAATTCCAGGATTTTGACCGAGCAACTGCGAAGGAATGGTGATATATTTCCAAGCCAGGATGGTGAGTGGTTTGGAGGGGAACTTGTAGGCGGTGGTGTTTCCATGTATCTCCTGCCCTTGTCCTTCTAGATGGAATGGTGGTGGGTTTGGAAGGTGCTGACCAAAGAGTTTGGTGAATTGCTGCAGTGCACCTTGTAGATAGTATGTACTATCGATGGTGGAGGGAGTGGGTGTTTGTGGATGTGGTGCCAATCTGCTTTGTCCTCGATAGTGTCAAGCTTCTGGAGTGTTGTTGGAGCTGCACTGATCCAGGCAAGTGCGGAGTATTCCATAACACTCCTAATGTATGCCTTGTAGATGGCAGACAGGCTTTGGGAAATCAGGAGGTGAGTTACTCACCGCAGTATTCCTAGCCTCTGACCTGCTCTTGTCACCTCTGCTTATGTGTCAAGACCAGTTGGGTTTCTGGTCAATGGTAACCCCAAGGATGTTGACAGTGGGGGATTCAGTGATGGTAACACCATTGAATGTTAGATTCTCTCTTATTGGTGATGGTCATTGCCTGACATTGCCTGACATTGCCTGTGGTGCAAATGTTACTTGCCACTTGTCAGCCCAAGCCTGGATATTGTCCAGATCTTGTTGCATTTGAACATGGACTGCTTCAGTATCTGAGGAGTCGTGAATAGTGCTGAACATTGTGCAATCATCACCGAACATCCCCACTTCTGACGTTATGATGGAGGGAAAGTCATTGATGAAGCAGCTGAAGATGGTTGGGCCTTGGACACTGCCCTGAGGGACTCCTGCAGAGATGTGAGATGATTGACCCTCCACAACCACAACCATCTTCCTATGTGCCAAGTATGACTCCAACCCACGTAGAGTTTGCCCCAGTACCCATTGATTCCAGTTTTGCTATTCCTTGTTCCTTCATGCATTTATTTATTTCCCCTGAAATACATCTATGCTATTCAGCTCAGATAGTCCATGTGATAGTAAATTCCACGTTCTATCCACAATAAAATGGACAATTGCATTGGTGGTATTGTTGCTGGGAGATAGTAATTGAAAGACCTCTGTGGACCCAGGTTTGAATCCCACCAGGGTAGATGATGAAATTTGAATCCAGTAAAAATCTGGAATTAAAAGTGTAATGATGACCATGAATTGATTGCCATAAAAACCCATCTGGTTCACTAGTGTCCTTTAGGGAAGGTGTAATGTCCTCATTATGCTGGGAGTTGTGGGTTTTACAGAAAATGAAAAGATGTGGTTAGATACAAATTAACAACGCCAGATTTGTCCAAATTGAAACTAAAACAACAGCCTGTGCATCACCCTAATAACATCACCATCAAATCATGTGATGTGCTCTTAAAGTAATCTGCAACCACGAAAATGTATAACTGAAGAAAATGTGTCATCCTTACCTGGTCTGACCCATATGTGACTCCAGATCCACAGCAGTGAGGTTGACTCTTGAATGTCCTCGGGGATGGGCAATAAATGCTGGCTCAGCCAGTGATACCCAAACCCCAGGAATAAATGAAAAAGAAAAATGGTTTTTGATGGCTTCAGTCATCAGGAGGAATGTTGGTTGGAACGTTGGGAGAATGTAGTGCTGTCAGAAAAAAGGGCACAGGTTCTTCTGGGATGAATTCACCCATCCCACAGTTCCAGCAGGGAAGCACGTTCAAAGTGAGGGTGGGTCAGTGAAATGAGGTGCCCCTCTTATTAACAATCATCAGCTCATGATCGCTTTCAGCCTGCTTCCTTCTGCAAGTGTGCGATTGATGAAGTTGCTCTTCAGTTCACGGACAAGCCAGGAGACAGGTGCTCAGACTGACATCTCATCTTGTGATCCATCTGCAAAGTGCAAAACTGGCCTTTACAATATCACTCACATGCAATGTCTGCTTTTTCTGTTCTTAAATCACTTCCTCGGCCCTTGCCACAAGGTTGCTTTCCATTAAAAGAGAAGCTCCTACTGAATAATAATGGTTCTTTCATGCAGAATCTTCCATCATTGGGAACCCAAGAGGCAGCCGGCTCAACCTTTTGGCTTCTCACCTCCCCGTCATCATCGCCCCCCCCCCCCCCCCCGCCCCGGCCCGCCACCCCCGAAAAATCTGAGTGTTGTCGCCAATTTCTAAAAACATGCACATTTCCGATCGTGTATCAACTCCAGAAATCATTGTTACGAAAACCTCACAGCCCATTCCTGGGAGGTGCGTTACTAATTTGCCCAATTTGTTTGTGCGGTTCAGATTTATGCTGGGAGCAGGATTACAGTACGGGGAATGAAACCCGATATTTTAAAATGAGTCAGTTTAGCAGAGTGTTGAAGCAAACAACAGATCAGAAGAGAAAAGGAAAACCAATCGCGAAATATTTATGGACTTGACGTTGTTTGTCCGGGTATGGACTAAATTTTCCTTTCAAAAAATAATTGCTGCCAATGAGTCAGTGGAGAACTTATTACACAACATAAGAAACCTCGAAAGATCAAACTGTTGATGCCAAACATGGAAACTTTAGATATTAGGAACATAAGGACTAGGAGCAGGAGTAGGCCATCTGGCCCCTCGAGCCTGCTCCGCCATTCAATAAGATCATGGCTGATCTTTTCATGGACTCAGCCCCACTTACCCGCCCGCCCACCATAACCCCTAATCCCTTTACTGTTCAAAATTTATCTATCCTTGCCTTAAAAACATTCAATGAGGTAGCCTCAACTGCTTCACTGAGCAGGGAATTACACAGATTCACAACCCTTTGGGCGAAGAACTTCCTCCTCAACTCAGTCCTAAA
Source organism: Mustelus asterias (assembly GCF_964213995.1). NCBI lineage: Eukaryota > Metazoa > Chordata > Chondrichthyes > Carcharhiniformes > Triakidae > Mustelus > Mustelus asterias. The sequence goes on from NC_135804.1 coordinate 6,894,135, forward strand.
TCTGCTCCCCCTTATTTTGAGACATGCTCCATCATTTTGGTGTCACCTGCCAGTGGAAAAAACCTCCCAGCTTTTACCTTATCTATTCCCTTCATAGTCTGTTCAAGAAGGGAACAAGAAAAAAGATGGAAAATTATAGGCCAATTAGCCTAACCTCAGTTGTTGGCAAAATTCTAGAATCCATCGTTAAGGATGAGATTTCTAAATTCTTGGAAGTGCAGGGTCGGATTAAGACAAGTCAGCATGGATTTAGTAAGGGGAGGTCGTGCCTGACAAACCTGTTAGAGTTCTTTGAAGAGATAACAAATAGGTTAGACCAAGGAGAGCCAATGGATGTTATCTATCTTGACTTCCAAAAGGCCTTTGACAAGGTGCCTCACGGGAGACTGCTGAGTAAAATAAGGGCCCGTGGTATTCGAGGCAAGGTACTAACATGGATTGACGATTGGCTGTCAGACAGAAGGCAGAGAGTTGGGATAAAAGATTCTTTCTCAGAATGGCAACCGGTGACAAGTGGTGTCCCGCAGGGTTCAGTGTTGGGGCCACAGCTGTTCTCTTTATATATTAACGATCTAGATGACGGGACTGGGAGCATTCTGGCCAAGTTTGCCGATGATACAAAGATAGGTGGAGGGGCAGGTAGTATTGAGGAGGTGGGGAGGCTGCAGAAAGATTTAGACAGTTTAGGAGAGTGGTCCAAGAAGTGGCTGATGAAATTCAACGTGGGCAAGTGCGAGGTCGTACACTTTGGAAAAAAGAATAGAGGCATGGACTATTTTCTAAACGGTGACAAAATTCATAATGCTAAAGTGCAAAGGGACTTGGGAGTCCTAGTCCAGGATTCTCTAAAGGTAAACTTGCAGGTTGAGTCCGTAATTAAGAAAGCAAATGTAATGTTGTCATTTATCTCAAGAGGCTTGGAATACAAAAGCAGGGATGTACTTCTGAGGCTTTATAAAGCACTGGTTAGGCCCCATTTGGAGTACTGTGAGCAATTTTGGGCCCCACACCTCAGGAAGGACATACTGGCACTGGAGCGGGTCCAGCGGAGATTCACACGGATGATCCCAGGAATGGTAGGCCTGACATACGATGAACGTCTGAGGATCGTGGGATTATATTCATTGGAGTTTAGGAGGTTGAGGGGAGATCTGATAGAAACTTACAAGATAATGAACGGCTTAGATAGGATGGACGTAGGGAAGTTGTTTCCATTAACAGGGGAGACTAGGACGCGGGGGCACAGCCTTAGAATAAAAGGGAGTCACTTTAGAACAGAGATGAAGAGAAATTTCTTCAGCCAGAGAGTGGTGGGTCTGTGGAATTCATTGCCACAGAGGGCTGTGGAGGCCGAGACGTTGAGCGTCTTCAAGACAGAAATTGATAAATTCTTGATTTCTCGAGGAATTAAGGGCTATGGGGAGAGAGCGGGTAAATGGAGTTGAAATCAACCATGATTGAATGGTGGAGTGGACTCGATGGGCCGAATGGCCTTACTTCCGCTCCTATGTCTTATGGTCTTATGGTCTTATATGTTTCTATAAGATCTCCCCTCATTCTTCTGAATTCTTGTGAGTTTCATCCCAGTCTACTCAGCCTCTCCTCATAAGCCACCCCTTTCAACTTCGGAATCAACCGAGTGAATCTCCTCTGCATCCCTCCAGTGCCAGTGCACCCTTTCTCAAGTAAGGAGACCAAAACTGTACACAATACTCCAGGTGTGGCCTCACCAGCACCTCATACAGCTGCAACATAATCTCGCTGTTTTTAAATTCCATCCCTCTGACAATGAAGGACAAAATTCCATTTGCTTTCTTAATTACCTGCTGCACCTGCAAACCAACTTTTGTGATTCATGCACAAGGACACCCAGGTCCCTCTGCAGAGCAGCATGCTGCAATTTTTAACATGTCGTTGGTTACAATGGCCTGTGTTAGCGATACTCAAGACAAGTTTGCACGATTCAATGTGTCAAACAAGCTGGCCTGGTTTCCTGCATAGAATGTGCTGCAATACTGACTGCATCCCTGTGAACAGTGCCCCCAATGCTTTGCACAATGTCCTTTCCTGCCACCTTGCAACTATCATGTAGGTACCTGAGGAAGGGTCTTGATTCAGCTGTGCTGGTTTTCCCCAACACAATTCATGAGAAATGGGTGGGACCCAGACAAAACACTGCAGAATTTAAGCACAAATGTGTGAACTGGTTTTCCTTTTTTTTTTGCCCACTGTTTAAAAAATGTCACGTTAGAAACAAACCCGGCCTACAAAACTGTGGATGGTCCTCGATTAAAGGAATCACTCTGGCAAGCTTTTGTTAACTGCATTTTTTTGCAGACATTTGAGGAGGGCCTACAATTGGGCCTTACTCAGGGGGTCATTTATGGTGTTGGTGACAGGGGCTGGCGGCCTGGCTCAGAGACATCACTTGTTAAAAATAGAATCATAGAATCCCTACTGTGCAAAATAAGGCCATTTGGCTCATCAAGCCTGCACCAACAATCCCACCCAGACTCTAACCTGTAACTCCACGTATTTACGCTGCTAATCCCTCTGATACTAAGGGGCAATTAAGCATGGCAAATTCATCTAACCTGCACATCTTTAGACTGTGAGAAGAAACTCGAGCACCCGGAGGAAACCCACATAGAGATGGGGAGAATGTGCAAACTTCACGCAGATAGTCACCCAAGGCCCGGAATTGAACCTGGGTCCCTGATGCTGTGAGGCAGCAATGCTAACTACTGTCGTGTCAGACCAGCCTTTCCCTTTACAGTTTGTGTTTCTTTTTTGTACATCATAGAATCCCACAGCGCAGCAGGAGGCCATTTGCCCATCAGATCTGCACTAATTCTCCAACACAGCATCTTACCCAGGCCCACCCCATTGTAACCCCACGAATCCTCCCAACCTCCACATCTTGGGACACTATGGGGCAATTTAACATGGCCAATGCACCTATCCTGCACATCTTTGGAGTGTGGGAGGAAACTGGAGCACCCGGGGGAAACCCACGCAGACATAAGAAGAATGTGCAAACTCCACACAGACAGTGACCCGAGGCTGGAATTGAGCCCGGGTCCCTGGCGCTGTGAAGCAGCAGTGCTAACCACTGTGCCACTGTGCCCACAAAAGCTTTTTTATATGTTATTTTTTCATTTGCTAAGAATCTGACTAACCTAGTACAACTAACAAATGGTATTGCACAGAATCATTTTCAATAATTTAAAATCGAGTTACTCATAGGTAGGTGGTGGATTAACACAGTGATTTAAAATGACTCCTGTTGTGATTAATCCATTTTTAGCTGCAATTAAACTCCGTCAAGTTGCCGCTCCAATTTATAAAGATTTTTTTTAGCAAATGCATTGTGAAAAAAAAATTGTGTTTTAAATTGCTGCCTGATTGGATAAGTTCAGGGCCAATTCTACATTCAATAAAATACAAATGAATCGGAGGAAAAATGTAACAGAAAAATAACCATTCAAAAATACAGGTGCAATTTGCATCCATACTCCTGATTGCAGCTAAAGTGAAGATTTTAGTCCTGATCCAAATAAAGCAATGCAGGATAGGCTGTAACACACATGTGGAGCCTGACTGTTTTGGTCACATGCTTGCCTTTGAATCAGGATGTGAGTTCAAGTTCCATGCCAATAACTGGGCACTAATAGTTGAGAACCAATAGGCTGGCAGTGCGGACGGAATACTGTCTTATCATGTCATATCTACAGTGCAGAAGGAGGCCATTCAGCCCATCGAGCCTGCACCGACAACAATCCCACCTGGGCCCTATCCCCGTAACCCATGCATTAACTAGAATTAGGGAGCATGGCTTCAAAATAAGGGGGAGCAGATTTAGGACTAAGTTGAGGGAGAACTTCTTCACACAAAGGGGTGTGAATCTGTAGAATTCCTTACCCAGTGAAGCAGTTGAGGCTACCTCATTGAATGTTTTTAAGGCAAGGATAGATAAATCTTTTGAATACGATTCTTTGAATATGATCTTTTCTATGATTCTATGAATAGTAAAGGAATTAAGGGTTATGGTGAGCGGGTGGGTAAGTGGAGCTGAGTCCACAAAAAGATCAGCCATGATCTTACTGAATGGCGGAGCAGGCTCGAGGGGACAGATGGCCTACTCCTGCTCCGAGTTCTTACGTATTTACCCTGCTAGACTCCCTGACATTAAGGAGCAATTTTTTAGCATGGCCAATCCACCTAACCCGCACATCTTTGGACTGTGGGAGGAAACCGGAGCACCCGGAGGGAGCCCATGCAGACACAGGGAGAACGTGCAAACTCCACACAGATTCAGTGACCCGAGGCCAGAATTGAACCCAGGTCCCTGGTGCTGTGAGGCAGCAGTGCTAACCACTGTGCTGCCGTACTGCTAATATTGGATTCATCTTATCAGATGATAGGATCTTATCGTGCAGAAGAAGGTAATTGTGTTCATCTTGCTGCCAATTAGCCCTTTCCCCCAAAGCCCTGCAATTGTTTCCCCTTTAATGATGTATTCAATGCTCTTTGGAAAGTTAGAACTGAATCTTCTTCTGTGGTTCTTTCAGGTCTTGTGTTGCAGGCCACAACTCACTGCAGAAAACAAAATTCTTCTGCTCTGATTCTTCTGCCTTACGTCTAATGGTAAATTCCATAAAAAGTTAGGAGTTCTGTGGATTGTCTGGGCTAACTTTCCTCCTCTGAATAAACGAAGACTAACTGGTTTTTATCTGATTATTTTTTGCATGCACAACCTTATTGCTGCAGACGCTGCCATGTTCGCCTACATACCACCAGAACTGCCTGGCAAAGGTAACGCAGTGTGTGAAATACGTCAAGATGATCCAACCACTGCAACTATTTCTTCCCATTACAAGCAACACTTGGGAGTGGTGTGAAAAGTTCTGGACGGTGTATTTTGAAAAGAATGCCGAGTAACTGAACAAAGTGCAATAAAAGTTTTATTAGAACCAATAGGTTATACACAGCAGACTGGGAATCTATTCTATAGAGAACAGACTGAAGGGTGATTTGATAGAGACCTTCAAGCTTACGAAATTGTTTGATCGGGCATTAGTACAGAAAACATTTCCACCACTAGTGGACACCAGAATTAGGGACTATAAATACACAATTGTCCCTAATAACTTCAGTAAGAAGTCTCACAACACTCACCTGATGAAAGAGCAGCACTCTGAAAGCTCATGATTCCAAATAAACCTGTTGGACTTTAACCTCGTGTTGTGAGACTTCTTACCCCCGACTCACCTGATGAAGGCGCAGTGCTCCGAAAGCTCGTGATTCCAGATGAATCTGTTGGACTTTAACATAGTATTGTGAGACTTTTTACTGTGCCCACGCCGGTCAAATGCCAGCATCTCCACATCATGCCTAATAACTTCAAGAGAGAGTTCAAGAAAAATAATTTACCCCCAAAAAAGTGCAACACATTCAACCCAGTGGGGGGAACTTTCCCATCCCACCTGCCACAGGAATCGTAGCGAATTGGAGGGCAAACCATGCAAAGGTCCTTTGACCTCAGGCGGGATTTTCCAGTATTGGGGTGAACATGACTGGAAAATTCCACCCAGTGTGCCTGTGCCGAATAAGAAAGAACTTTTGTCAACCACAAACTTCAGCAGAGATTTGTTAGGCCAAATAGCCTGCCTCATTTCGACCTTTCTTCAGCTCTGAAGAGTCCGATTGGACTTGAATCATTAATTGTTTCTTCCCATAGATGCTGCCGGACCTGCTGAGTTAATGTGGCATTTTCCGTTTTTATTTCAGTCTGCCTCTGTGTCGTAAATGCTTTGTAATGTGTATGTAACATACTGATGTAAATGCATAAATGGAAGGGAGAGAGAGTCTAGTGAAAGCTATTGTGTGGCAGATCAACAGAAACAGAAAATCTTTTGACAGGGGAAGGCCTGCACAAATTTAATGCTGCACCTTCTATGTTAATTCGTTGTTGAACCCTGGTGATTTTAACACAAGATCTGTGCTATAGTTGACCTCTGTCAGCACCGAGCTTGGTTTCTACAAGAGAAGTCTGAGAGGTGGCCTAACAGAAGCTGTTAAAATTATGAAAGGATTTCAAAAGGGCCGATGCATGCCTTTGCAGAGGAGCTTGAACCTAGAGGGTCATATAACGAGGCCCAAATTAGTGATTCTGCATTGCATCAACCAGTTAGGTTGTGTGATGGCGAGACGCTGGGGGATCCCGTTGCATGTATATTTACCCTCACGGAATGCCACACATGGCACAGAGTAAACTGCTGGTGGTGCAAGACCCTACAAAATAAAAGTGGTATCACTCAAGGGAATTCCTAGTCCTGAGTGTCATCAAACCAGTTCACCAGAGGAGGAAGCATGGGGAGATGCTGGATGTACTGGTAACATCACTAGACTAGGAGTCCAAAAGGCAGGCCATTGCGCTGGGGGCACGGGTTCAAATCCCAGCTGGTGGAATTTAAATTCAGTTAATAAATCTGGAATTGAAAGCTAGTCTCAGTCAATGTGACCATGAAATGATCATCGATTGGTAAAAAGAAACAATTGATTTAGTAGGAAATCTGCTGTCCTTACCAGATCTGGTCTACATGTGACTCCAAACCCACAACAAGGTGGCCAACTCCTAACTGCCCTCTGAAATGTGTGAGCAAGTCACTCACTAGGCCAAATGGCCTACTCCTGCACCTATTTTCTATGTTTCTCTGCTTCCATTCACAGGCAATTTGAGAAATCAGCACTGGGTAAGATACGCTGGCCTAGCCAGTGATGCCTACATCCCACAAAAGAGTTTTTAAAAATCACGTTGGAGCCCGATTCAGTTTCTCATCTGAGGCAGATTGAATGGCTCACCTGTCTACTCCTCTGGCAGTCATGATACATTGCCTGGGGAGCCAGTGAGAATGGAGTTTTACGGATGAAGTTTGAGCTAAGTTCCAGTTACTTGAATGTAGACCACATCCACAAAGGTGCCCATCAGGTTAACCACATTTGATTTGTCACACTCAAACCGGCCTTTTAAAGTTTAATTATATCCTCACCAACCGGAGGCCATATTGAATGCAATAATTCAGCCTACACAGCCCTGATTTTGCTTGGCATTGGTCTGGATTTTGAGGGTGTTCATGTCAGATCACCCACTCAAGGTTGTTGCAGTCATGTCGTCATGAAACAATGGCAGGATCGTGATGAAGTTTCTTAGATATTTTGGATGGAAACAAATGTTTGACAACAAAAATGTCCACAAGTCGGCATGGTGACACAGAGGTTAGCTCGGCACCAGGAACACTGGTTCAATTCCTGGCTTGGGTCACTGTCTATGCTGAGTCTGCACGTTCTCCCCACATCTGCGTGGGTTTCCTCCAGGTGCTTTGACTTCCTCCCGTACCCTCTCATGCAGCATAGATTGTTGTTCCCTTTGAGATTTAGTATTCTTGTGATTCTGTCCTGATGAGTGTAAGAAGAAAAGCTTCGACAACATGTCTCTTTTTAGCAATGCTCAAGAGATTATTACAAATGAGAGCTCAGTGAATTGAAAGCTTGTGGCATGGGTCAGTAATTGGTTGAGTGAGACAAGAGGAGGACAATGCTGATAATGGAAACATTCTCTAATAGGCCAAAGTTAACAAGTTGTACTCCCTCAGAAGACTTTGATGAAGGAATAAAACATTTTCTTATCCAAGTTTGCAGATAACACTATATTGGCTGCCGTAATAATTAGTGCAGATAGGAGCAAAGAAATTTAGGCAGATTAAATAAATAAATAATATTGTCGCAGATGGAGGAAAGTGTGGAAGTGTGAGGTTAGTTGGCACTGCTGCCTCACATCACCAGGGACCAGGATTCGATTCCCGGCTTAGGTCACTGTCTGTGTGGAGCCTGCGCGTTCTCCCCGTGTCTTCATGGGTTTCCTCCGGGTCCTCCAGTTCCCTCCTACAGTCCGAAAGATGTGCTGGTTAGGTGCATTGGCCATGCTGAATTCTCCCTCAGCGTACCCGAACAGGCACGGGAGTGTGGCAACTTGGAGATTTTCACAGTAACTTCATTGCAGTGTTAATATAAGCCTACTTGTGACACTAATAAATACATTTTAAACTCAATAAATGTCTTAGTGTTGCCAGTAGCACATTCCTGTACCGCAGTGAAACCTGGACTGTGTATAAGCAGCCTGTAAGTGCACTGGAGAAATTCCAACAGCAATGTCTCTGCTGCACCTTCCAGATTCAACGGGAGGGCCATTGAATAAATGTCAGTGTTCTTTTTGAAACCAGCTTCACAAACATTCAGGCAAAGCTCCAAAAAGCTCAAAGTTGATGGACGGGACACTGTGCCCATATGGCTGGAAAGCATTTCCCACATCATGTCCTGTTCACTCAAATGGCCAATGTTCTATGGAAAAACAAAAAACAATTTCAAACACGCTCTGAAACTCTCTTGAAGACATGGCAAGATGACTGGGAGGAGTTTGACATTAATAACAAGGAGCAGATCATAGAATAGAATCATAGAAACCCTGCTGTGCAGAAGGAGGCCATTCAGCCCATCGAGACTGCAATGACTTACTGACAGAATATCTCATCCAGGCCCTCTCCTCTGCCCTATCCCCATAACCCTACACATTCACCATGGCTAAACCATCTAACCTACACATCTTGGGACATTAAGGGGCAATTTAGCATGGCCAATCCACCTCACCCATACATCTTTGGACTGGGGGAAGAAACCAGAGCACCTGGAGGAAACCCACACAGACACATCGTGAACATGCAAACTCTGAACAGACACTCCCTGGCGCAGTGAGGCATTTTGCTGGGTGTACGAGTTTGAGTCACAACACCTTCATGATGACGTTGAGTGGCAGCAGAGAGGAAAGATCCAATTACCTGATGGGATGTCCTGCTCTGACTGCTCAAACATCTGTGGATCAAAAATCCACTTGCAAAGAATCATGGCAAAAACTCGCAAGCCCGAGTAGACATCGTCCTCAAATTGAGGGACAGCCAATGGTAATGGAGAGGACAGGGCTATGGGGAAAGGGAAAGGGACAACGTTACTCTTTATCTAGGCTGCAAATTGCAAGCATAACTTGTGGCACAGAGGTTAGCACTGCCTCCACACAGCGCCAGGGACCCGGGTTCGATTCCTAGCTTGGGTCACTGTCTGTGCGGAGTCTGCACGTTCTCCCCGTGTCTGTGTGGGTTTCCTCCGGGTGCTCCGGTTTCCTCCCAAAGACGTGCTGGTTAGGTGCATTGGTCATGTTAAATTCTCCCTCAGAGTACCCGAACAGGCACCGCAGTGTGGCGACGAGGACATTTTCACAGTAGCTTCATTTCAAGTAAGCCTACTTGTGACATGAACAAATAAATAAATACACTTTTTTTTAGGAATGCTTTCTGTTCAACTCACACTTAACGGGCGTGATCCCCCTCCCCCACTTGCATCATGTTTTCTGGCACTGAAAGCGCTTCGCCATTGGCCACCAGAGGGTCCCTCTGGTCCCACCAGTGTCTACGGCAATGTGCATGGCTCACCCAACCCATTGCCGTGGTACCCACCATGGGGTTGCCTTCGGTAGGACAAGAAGGTCCTGCCAACGGGAAGGGCAGGTAAAAATCCCACCCAATGCATTTTGTACGAAAATACCACAACAGAGAACCTATCCTCACTCACCAATCAATCGATAGGACACTGCAGGGATGGGCATGTGAGAGAGCTCAACACTGTCTCATCGCCTGTATTCAATAATAATGTCCATTAATGATGTGTAGATGGAGCTTCTCCCAGTGTAATAAAGCTTCCCAAAGCACTGAGTTCTTGCAGTGTGTGCTGATGTTTGCACACCCCATGTATCACACAAGGGCTTCTTGATTCGCCAAGTATCAGGATCAAAAAAGATTACAGATTTGTAGAGAAAACCTGCCTACAGCCTCTCATTAAGATGCCAGTTGTTTTGATGCTAATTCAACCATCCTTCTCTTGTCTTAGTTGGCATCATAGATTGGCCACTGGAAAGATTGAATAATTCCCAGCTCAGTTTGGACCACCCTCGCTCTGCTGAGAGATGCTGATTTAATCGGGGCATAGCTGAGTGCCAGTATGTGTGATTCATACAAAACAAGCATCTGGAGAAAGAATTTGATGGGGGGGCATCGTGGACTGGTCTGGTCATTCCAACAAGAAATTCAGGAGCAACTTCTCACTCAGAGAGAGCTTAGAATGAGGAACTCGCGACCACATGGATTAGATGAGCCTCCCTCCTACACTTCCCGCTACCTCGGAAAAACAGCCAGGATAATCAAGGACTCTATGCACCCCGGACATACTCTCTTTCACCTTCTTCCATCGGGAAAAAGATACAAAGTCTGAGGTCACGTACCAACCGACTCAAGAACAACTTCTTTTAGACTTTTGAATGGACCTGCCTGATATTAAATTTAACTTTCTCTGCACCCTAGCTGTGACTGTGAACACTACAATCTGCACTCTCACCTTTCCTTCTCTGTGTACTCTGATGAACAGTATGCTTTATCTGTGTAACACGCAAGAAACAATACTTTTCACTCTATCCCCATACATATGACAATAAAAAATCAAATCAAATCAAATCCAGAATAGCATTGAAATGAAAGTGAGATAAACACATGAGGCAAAAGGAAATTGAAGGTTGTGCAGGTAGGGTTAATGGAGAGCAGTGGGTGGAGACACATGCAAAATATGAACACCCAAGCCAGTTGGGCAGAACGATCCACTTTTGTGTTGTGCATTCTTTGCATTTCCTCCACACTTCGACCAGATCCCCTGCATTCCTCTGTTACTATCTTGGCTCGTATTCTTACACCAGATTCTCCAATGCAGGGAAAGGAAAAAACAATAGGCGGAATTTTACTGTCATGCTCGCCATGGAAATTGTAGCAGGCGGGACATGGATCATTTTGATTTTGATTTGATTTGATTTATTATTGTCACATGTATTAGTATACAGTGAAAAGTATTGTTTCTTGCGTGCTATACAGCCAAAGCATACCGTTCATAGAGAATGAAAGGAGAGAGTGCAGAATGTAGTGTTACAGTCATAGCTAGGATGTAGAGAAAGATCAACTTAATGCGAGGTAGGTCCATTCAAAAGCCTGACAGCAGCAGGAAAGAAGCTGTTCTTGAGTCGGTTGCTCTGTGTCCTCAGACGTTTGCATCCTTTTCCCAATGGAAGAAGGTGGAAGAGAGAATGTCCGGGGTGTGTGGGGTCCTTAATTATGCTGGCTACTTTGCCGAGACAGTGGGAAGTGTAGACAGAGTCAATGGATGGGAGGCTGGTTTGCATGACCATGCAAACATCCGTTGACTTTGGGTGCGATTTTCTGATTTTTCTGACCTTGGGGCGAGTGTGGCCGGAAAATGGCGCCCAACGAGGCCTCCCAATAGTTGGAGTGGAATTTAGAATCAAAGCCGGAACTTTCCAGCTGGTCATGCTGACAGGATCTTCCAGATTTACCAACGGCATACTCCCGCTGTGGGTTTCACTGCGTTCAGACTCTGTCAGTGAACAGGACACATATTAGACTGTGATCTAAGCTTTCCATCTGTCTGTATCTGAAAGAGTACAGCTCTCAGTCCTGTAGAAGATGCATCTGCAGCAATTCCAGTGGGTAGCTCTGAGGAGCAGCTAATATATCAGGCTATATTATCATTTCTTTGATCTTCTCAACAGGATTCTAATGTGCCTCCTCCCAATACCATGTATTGCCTTGTTGCAACAGCTAATGTAATGACTCATTGAAGACAGCTAGGTTGTGGAGAATTTTTGACTTTGTTGACCATTGTGATAACCCCCAGGACTTTCATGGGGAATCACTAATTGACCTCCCTGCAGGACTCGTTGAATATGAGCTCCCTGAGGATCAGTAATTAACTAACCAGATGGAGCTCATGTACCGAGTCCTGTATAAAGCAGGACCCTGAGTGGGTCTATTATTGTATTGTCCCAAATGGAACCTGTTTGTATTTTTTTCTGTATTTTGTGCAATAAAGCACAGTTCCTTTATAGCTGACTCCTGAAGTTATTATAATCTTCCCCATGAATCTCTGGAGTTCAGTCAAGTTCCGAAGTGATGGAGACTCCTTCATTGATCTTATCTTCTGTGGATCAACTCTGACACCAGATCTATTCACAACATGCTAAGGAACTTGACAACTGGCTTTGAAAGTTCACATTAGTTGTTGAGTGTAAGTCCTGTTTCCTATAGGGTCGCAACACAGCTCACACACCAATGTCATATTCTGTCTGAGTGCTTCCTTGTATCATAGAGTCATTGAGGTTTACAACATGGAAACTTGTCCATGCTGCCCTTTTCTTAACCACTAAGCTAGTCCCAATTGCCCACATTTTGCCCATATCCCTCTGTACCCATCTAACCCATGTAACTGTCTAAATGTTTTTTAAAAGACAAAAATGTACCCGCCTCTACTACTACCTCTGGCAGCTTGTTCCAGACACTCACCACCCTCTGTGTGAAAAAATTGCCCCTCTGCATCCTTTTGTATCTCTCCCCTCTCACCTTAAACCTATGCCCTCTTGTTTTGGACTCCCCTACCTTTGGGGAAAAATATTGACAATCTAGAACATAGAACATTACAGCGCAGAACAGGCCCTTCGGCCCACGATGTTGCACCGACCAGTTAAAAAAAAAACTGTGACCCTCCAACCTAAACCAATTTCTTTTCGTCCATGAACCTATCTACGGATCTCTTAAACGCCCCCAAACTAGGCGCATTTACTACTGATGCTGGCAGGGCATTCCAATCCCTCACCACCCTCTGGGTAAAGAACCTACCCCTGACATCGGTTCTATAACTACCCCCCCTCAATTTAAAGCCATGCCCCCTCGTGCTGGATTTCTCCATCAGAGGAAAAAGGCTATCACTATCCACCCTATCTAAACCTCTAATCATCTTATATGTTTCAATAAGATCCCCTCTTAGCCGCCGCCTTTCCAGCGAAAACAATCCCAAATCCCTCAGCCTCTCCTCATAGGATCTCCCCTCCATACCAGGCAACATCCTGGTAAACCTCCTCTGCACCCTCTCCAAAGCCTCCACATCCTTCCTGTAATGTGGGGACCAGAACTGCACACAGTACTCCAAGTGCGGCCGCACCAGAGTTGTGTACAGTTGCAACATAACGCTACGACTCCTAAATTCAATCCCCCTACCAATAAACGCCAAGACACCATATGCCTTCTTAACAACCTTATCTACTTGATTCCCAACTTTCAGGGATCTATGCACACATACACCTAGATCCCTCTGCTCCTCCACACTATTCAAAGTCCTCCCGTTAGCCCTATACTCAACACATCTGTTATTCCTACCAAAGTGAATTACCTCACACTTCTCCGCATTAAACTCCATCCGCCACCTCTCGGCCCAACTTTGCAACCTGTCTAAGTCTTCCTGCAAACTACGACACCCTTCCTCACTGTCTACCACACCACCGACTTTGGTGTCATCAGCAAATTTGCTAATCCACCCAACTATACCCTCATCCAGATCATTAATAAATATTACAAACAGCAGTGGCCCCAAAACAGATCCCTGAGGTACACCACTTGTAACCGCACTCCATGATGAATATTTACTATCAACCACCACCCTCTGTTTCCTATCCGCTAGCCAATTCCTGATCCAATTTCCTAGATCACCCCCAATCCCATACATCTGCATTTTCTGCAGAAGCCTACCATGGTGAACCTTATCAAACGCCTTACTAAAATCCATATATACCACGTCCACTGCCTTGCCCCCATCCACCTCCTTGGTCACTTTCTCAAAAAACTCAATAAGGTTAGTAAGGCACGACCTACCTGCCACAAAACCATGCTGACTATCACCTATCAATTCATTACTCTCCAAATAACTATAAATCCTATCCCTTATAATTTTTTCCAACATCTTGCCGACAACAGAAGTGAGACTCACCGGTCTATAATTCCCGGGGAAGTCTCTGTTCCCCTTCTTAAACAATGGGACAACATTCGCTAACCTCCAATCTTCTGGTACTATACCAGAGGCCAACGACGACCTGAAGATCAGAGCCAGAGGCTCTGCAATCACTTCTCTTGCCTCCCAGAGAATCCTTGGATAAATCCCATCCGGACCAGGGGATTTATCTATTTTCAGACCCTCCAGAATATCCTGCACATCCTCCTTATCAACTGTAATACTATCTATTCTACTCCCTTGCAACCCAGTGTCCTCCTCAGCTATATTCATGTCCCCTTGCGTGAACACCGAAGAGAAATATTGGTTCAATGCTTCACCAATCTCCTCCGGTTCCACACATAACTTCCCTCTGCCATCTATAACTGGCCCTAAACTTGCCCTAACCAACCTTCTGTTCTTGACATACCTATAGAACGCCTTAGGATTCTCTTTAACCCTATCCGCCAAAGTCTTCTCATGTCCCCTTTTAGCCCTTCTAAGCTCGCTCTTCAACTCCCTCTTAGCCAATCTAAAGCTTTCTAGTGCACTACCCGAGTGCTCACGTCTCATCCGAACATAAGCCTCCTTTTTCTTTTTAACCAACAAAGAAACTTTTTTGGTGCACCACGGTTCCCTAGCCCTACCAATTCCTCCTTGCCTGACAGGGACATACCTATCACAGACTCGCAGTAGCTGCTCCTTGAAAAAACTCCACATGTCGGACGTTCCCAGTCCCTGTAATCTCCTAGTCCAACCTATGTTTCCTAATTCTCTCCTAATAGCCTCATAATTACCCTTCCCCCAGCTAAAACCACTGGCCCGAGGTTCATGCCTATCCCTTTCCATCACTAAGGTGAACGTAACCGAATTGTGGTCACTATCACCAAAATGCACACCAACTTCCAAGTCTAGCACCTGGTCTGGCTCATTTCCCAGCACCAGATCCAATATAGCCTCACCTCTAGTTGGCCTGTCTACATACTGAGTCAAAAAACCTTCCTGCACGCTTTGAACAAAAACTGACCCCTCTAACGAGCTAGAGCTATAACAATCTAGCTGATCTATGCCCCTCATTATTTTATAGACTCTATAAGGTCACCCCTAAGCCCCCTACGCTCCAGGGAAAAAAGTCCCAATCTATCCAGCCTCTCCTTATAACTCAAGTCCCAGTACCATCCTAGTAAATCTTTCCTGCACTCTTTCTAGTTTAATAATATCCTTTCTATAACAGGGTGACCAGAACTGTACACAGTATTCCAAGTTATTAACTTTGACAAGGTACCGCATGGTAAGTTGTTGCATAAGGTTAAATCTCACGGGACCCAGGGTGAGGGATCTAAATGGATACAATACTGGCTTCTAGACAGAAACCAGAGGCTGGTTGTAGAGAGTTGTTTTTCAAACTGGAGGCCTGTGACCAGTGGGGTGCCTCAGGGATCAGTGCTGGGCCCACTGTTATTTGTCATTTATATTAATGATTTGGATGAGAATATAGGGGGCATGGTTAGTAAGTTTGCAGATGACACCAAGATTGGTGGCATGGTGGAAAGTGAGGAAGGTTATCTCCAATTGCAGCGGGATCTTGATCAATTGGGCCAGTGGGCTGGCGAATGGCAGAAGGAGTTTAATTTAGACAAATGTGAAGTAATGCATTTTGGTAGATTGAACCAGAGCAGGACTTATTCAGTTAATGGTAGGGCATTGGGGAGAGTTATAGAACAAAGAGATCTAGGAGTACATGTTCATAGCTCCTTGAAAGTGGTGTCACAAGTGGACAGAGTGGTGAAGAAGGCATTCGGCATGCTTGGTTTCATTGGTCAGAACATTGAATACAGGAGTTGGGACGTCTTGTTGAAGTTGTACAAGACATTGGTAAGGCCACACTTGGAATACTGTGTGCAATTCTGGTCATCCTATTATAGAAAGGATATTATTAAACTAGAAAGAGTGCAAAAAAGATGTACTAGGATGCTACCGGGACTTGATGGATTGAGTTCTAAGGAGAGGCTGAATAGACTGGGACTTTTGGGTGACCTTATAGAGGTCTATAAAATAATGAGGGGCATAAAAAAGTAGATCGTCAATATCTTTTCCCAAAGGTAGGGGAGTCTAAAACTAGAGGGCATAGGTTTAAGGTGAGAGGGGAGAGATACAAAAGTGTCCAGAGGGGCAATTTTTTCACACAGAGGGTGGTGAGTATCTGGAACAAGCTGCCAGAGGTAGTAGTAGAGGCGGGTACAATTTTATCTTTTAAAAAGCATTTAGATATTACATGGGTATGATGGGTATAGAGAGATATGGGCTAAATGTGGGCAATTGGGATTAGTTTATTTTAAAAAAGGGCGGCATGGACAAGTTGGGCCGAAGGGCCTGTTTCCATGCTGTAAACTCTATGACTCTATGACTCTAAGGGCCCGATTTTACCACTTTCATTCCAAGTGCTGAATCTGGGCGTAATGCAGATCCGATTTAGAAATCTGCTTTCAGGCGCCCCCATACCCTCTCAGCCATCTCCAGTCCCATTCGCGCTGTGGGCGGGGCTTAGCACGGCCAAAACGATTGGCGCTTTGAACTGCGCATGCGCAGTTGGAAAAAAAATTTGAAAAAGCGCGCCCATGCCAGATTGCTCCCAGGCCGCAGAAAGCGGAGAAAGCGGCCCGGGAGCGAAAAACGGGAGCGATGGTGCACACATACATCACTGTCCCCCTGATCCACCCCCCCTGATCCACCCCCCCTGCTACCCACACACATCATTGTCCCCCTTATCCACCCCCCCACTACCCACACACATCACTGTCCCCCTTATCCAACCCCCCACTACCCACACACATCACTGTCCCCCTTATTCACCCCCCCCCACTACCCACACACATCACTGTCCCCCTTATCCACCCCCCCACTACCCACACACATCACTGTCCCCCTTATCCACCCACCAACTAGCCAGATCGATCGCCACCCCTGCCCCCCTCCCCCCCACCCATCGCCCGCAGAGTGGCAGCAGACCCCCCAGCTTCCCCCGCACCCCCACCAGAGATCCGTCTGCCCCCCCCCCACCAGAGATCCATTTGCCCCCGCCCCCCTCCCCCCCGCCAGAGATCCATCTGCACCCCCACCCCCCCCACCCGAGATACATCTTACCAGTCTCCCCCCCGCCCCCCCAACTAGACAACGATCTGGCCTCACTCACCACCCCCCCCCCCGACAATGATCTGGCCTCACTCACCACCCCCAGAGAACGGTGTGGCCTCACTCATCTCCCCCGCCCCAGACAACGATCTGGCCTCACTCATCCTGCCCCCCCAGAAGGTGGTCTGGCCTCACTCACCTCCCCCACCCCAGACAACAATCTCGCCTCACTCATACCCCCCCTCCCCACCCACCCCCCCCCCCCCCCCCCCCAGAAAATGGTCTGGCCCCACTCATCTCCCCCGCCCCAGACAACGATCTCGCCTCACTCATACCCCCCCTCCCCACCCCCCCCCCCCCCCAGAAAATGGTCTGGCCTCACTCATCTCCCCCGCCCCAGACAACGATCTCACCTCACTCATACCCCCCCTCCCCGCCCCCAGAAAATGGTCTGGCCTCACTCACCCCCTCCCCCTCAAGGGGAACATCTGACCCACCTCCTCCTTCCTCCCCACCAGACAACGATCAGCCCTCCCCCTCCCACCACCCCTCCCGCCCCCCCACCAGAGATACATCTGACCCACCTTCTCCTCCCTTCCCCCCCCCCCCCCGACCCGACAACGATCTGGCCTCACTCCCCTCCCCCCCAACCCCCCCCAATGATCAGGCCCGTCTCCCTTCTCCCTCCCCCCACCACTGATCTGAGTCAGGGAGCCGTTGGAAGCTCTGAACGTGCTCTTCAGCCGCTGGAGCGCCTGATTCAGACTTTTATTTATCAGGTCCATTACGGCGCGGTTCCGGATCGGCAAACTCAGTGGTAAAGGGGGAAATGCTGATAAAATTTGGCAGGCAGTTCATTAATTCAATTTAAATGCATGCAAATGCATTTAAATTGCCGTTGTGCCCGTTTTGGGCGTGAATCGAATCGCCGCCATTCCCGGGTTTTGGTAAAGTGGCAACCTGTGCAGACGCGGGTGCGGATCGCGATAATGGCCTCTCACCTGACTTTACCATGTTTTCGCGCCCGGAAAAGGGCGCGACGCAATGGTAAAATCGGGCCCTAAGTGTGGCCTTACCAATGTCCTGTACAACTTCAACAAGACATCCCAACTCCTGCATTCAATGTTCTGACCAATGAAACCAAGCATACCGATATCATCTATGTGAATGTAACTGCATCCAGTCCTCCCAGGATGCCTAGCATTGTTTTCTGGAAGATTTCTGGCACTGATGTGATGTCAAAGGGTGACAAGTTGAAGCAAAACCTCCCAAATGGAGTGCTGGAGTTTGTGAGCAACTTTGGATTTCCATCGAAGGGATGCTGCCAAAGAACACTATAGATCTAGCTTGATGAAGGTTGAACTCTTTCCCAGTATAGCTGGGCTCTCATCCAAAGATGACATCGGATGCACTTCGCATGCAACTGCTTGATTTAGCTTTGCAAGAGCTATGCAAATTCTGATAGATCCATTGGATTTTAGCTCCAGGATCAGCCCTGAACACCAGCTAGATGGTTCTGTCACAGGTGAAATAACACCTTCCATCACACACACACCATCCCCCCACACTTTCGCCTTCCGCCAACACTCAAACCCCACCCCCGCCCACCACCATTCACTTTGATTAGGAGGCATTCTTCTTTACTTTTGACAAAAACGAGTGAGGAACCTTTCTGGTACAAACAGGGGTCACAGGCTTGGTTTCTGGGTGTAGTTACACGGTATTCTGTTTCCAGTTTCCCTGCGAACAACTGTGGGAATTCAGCTCTGAGGATTTCTGGCCTGGGCGGATTTTCAGTTCTTCTACTCTGTAAATCGGCTCACAGGCAGTTCAGCTCAAAACTGAGCAACTTTGGTTCTGAATCACATACTGAGGGCAGGATTTTCCTCCCCCTCTGTTTCATATTTCGCCATGGTGGGAGACGTCATTATCAACAGGGTTTCCTGTTGAATGCATCATTTGCTCTCGGGAAAGTTTAAAGTTTATTTATTAGTGTCACAAGTAAGGCTTACATTAACACTGCAATGAAGTTACTGTGAAAATCCCCTAATCGCCACACTGCGGCACCTGTTCAGGTACACTGAGGGAAAATTTAGCATGACCAATGCATCTAACCAGCACGTCTTTCGGACTGTGAGAGGAAACCAGGGCACCTGGAGGAAACCCATGCAGACACGGGGAGAACGTGCAGACAGTGACCCAAGCAGGCCGGGAAACCCACATGGGGGTGGGGCAGTCCACCATTGGCAGGACCATTAGATCCCACCAGTGTAAACGGCAGCAAGATTCCGGCGAATATTTCTGTGACTTCTTTCTCTCAACATTGCTGGATTGCCTTCAGTCCTCCTGTGACCTTGAAGTTTGTCCCTCCCAGCCTGGACTGATTATTGCACGAAAGCTGAGGAGAACCTGTCTCCAAACATGGTTCAGCATCAGAAAGAACAGAAACTGCTACATCTCCGTCTGGCTTAAAGTGTGTCTCGTTTTTTTCTGCTGGGACAGCTGCATCCCAGGAGCAGCTGGATAAAAGCAAATTACTGCGGATGCTGGAATCTAAAACCAAAAGAGAAAATGCTGGAAAAACTCAGCAGGTCTGGCAGCATCTTTAAGGAGAGAAAAGAGCTGACGTTTCAAGTCCAGATGACCCTTTGACTCGAAACGTCAGCTCTTTTCTCTCCTTACAGATGCTGCCAGACCTGCTGAGGTTTTCCAGCATTTTCTCTTTTGGTTCAAGGAGCATCTGCTTGGTTCACAGATCTCTCAGGGAAAGGCACCTCAACAGCGCAGATATTGGCCAGAATTATACGGCTGTTCATGGCGCTGGGATCTTCAGCTCCTCCTGATGATGCTCCTACTCCTTGGGTTTCCCAGCGGCATCAGGTCCAGCCATGAGGAAATTCCATTGACAGCAGCGGGACCAGAAGATGCCACCACCAGCAAACCACCAGCTGCCTTCTGCGGTGCAAAACATGGTGTGCGGAGGCTGGTGAATCCCGCTCCCCTCCCGCCCCGCCGCCCCATCTACTTCATGAATCTTGCCACTTTTCAAAGGTATCCCTGTTTGTATATTCTAAACAGCCTTCTTGCCATGGCGCACAGCCTGGAAGTGACCCAGATTTCCATATCAATAGCACTCAGTGAATTTGGTGAGGTTGTTTTTCACCTGTGTTTTTCCCCGCCACACCAATTACAATTAGCATGGACAATTGTTTGAACTCTTCTCTTCCTCTCTTGTTTATGACAGCTTTTTTTAATCTTTGATGTACTCTACTGAGTCAGCTGCTTTTTGAGATAAGGCTCACCTGTCACCTCAAACTGCACGCTGGCACAGTGGTTAGCACTGCTGCCTCACAGCGCTAGGCGCCCAGGCTCGATTCCGGCCTTGGGTCACTGTCTGTGCGGAGTCTGCACATTCTCCCTGTGTCTGCATTTCCTCCAGGTGATCCAGTTTCTTCTCACAGTCCGAAAGACGTGCTTGTTAGGTGCACTCAATGGAGGCCAGGTTGTTGAGTGTCTTTGAGACAGAGATAGATAGGTTTTTGATCAATAAGGGGATCAAGGATTACGGGGGGAAGGCAGGAGAATGAGGATGAGTGAATGGCAGAGCTCCTATATCTTGTCGTCTTATTAGCCATGCTAACATTCTCCCTCAGTGTACCCGGACAGATGCCAGAGTATGGCAACTCGGGGATTTTCACAGTGACTTCATCGCAGTGTTAATGTAAACCTACTTGTGACACTAATAAATAAACTTTAAACTTAAAGCACATAGCAGTTCTATTTACTGACCCAGCTTGTCTGCTCAGTTAGATTGTCTTTGCTGTGTTTAGATCATCTCTTGACTGCAAGTGGTCAGGTAAGGAATAATCCAAAATTCCCATGACAAGTCTGTCTCTGATTAGTTCATCTTTCAAGCTGCCACACTCCCAGCCCTTTGTCAGTCTATGAATCCATAAACACTTTCCCCTTGACGTTGCGTAGGTTTGTGAAACTTTGCCTGCTCAGCAACCGCATTCTTTCTCAGATTGAGGTATGTATCAAGTGGTTTTAACACTTCATCGTACATAGCTTTCTCCTCATTGATACCCTGGCCTCTTGAGGATGTCATCTGTACAGTCACCAATCGCATATAACAGCATACTGACCTGTTCACTGCTCTTCTTCATAGTGAGGCCTGACACAGTGCAATATCTGGCAAATGTCCAATACTAATGAAACCATGCTTCTGCTTGGTTGAGGCCTGTGACATTCTCAAAACTTTCCAGGAATGGTCGAGACTTCTTCTTAACTATTCTTTCATGCAATGCCACCAAACAATATTCTTGATATCATTCAGCTGATACAGAATATATACTGAGTCTGCAGAGGTATAGAAAATACAAGCTTTATTGGAACACATCTTACGACTCTGACGACATCTACCATGAGGTTGCACGAAAGAGAGCAAATTTTGTGATGTTGCATCACTTTTTTCTATCTGCTCATACCGTCTGGGCGCCATTGGCTAAGATGGAATTAATTGCCCTCCCTAATTGCCCTTGAGAAATTATTGCCTCATGAACCGTGTGCCTGTGATAATGTACACAGTATATGGTCAGCATAAGTTCACATGCTATAGGAGCAGAATTAGGCCATTCGGCCCATCAAGTCCACTCCGCCATTCGATCATGACTGATATGCTCCTCATCCCCATTTTCCTGCCTTCTCCTCATAACCCTTCAACCCATCACCAATTAAAAATCTGTCTAACTCCTCCTTAAATTTACTCACTGTCCCAGCATCCACCGCACTTTGGGATAGCGAATTCCACAGTATATGGTCAGCAGATGGAACAATTAGAATTAACCCATGACACTACAATATGGTGCAATAAATCATCCCCAAGGTGTTTCTCAGATGCACTATAATAGAAAATATGGCACTGAACCACATGAGAAGATGCAAGGTCAGATGACCAAAAGTTTGGTCAAAGACGTATGTTTGAAGTAGATCCTTAAAGGAGCAAAGTGCGGTCGAGATGCAGAAAGATTTGGGTAGGGAAGATCGAGGCAGCTGAAGACACAGCCACCAATAGTGCGGTGATTAAAATTGGGGGTGTTCAAGAGGCCAGAAATGGAGTAGTGCAGCTATCTCCGAGGGTTGTGGGGCTGGAGGAGATTACAGCAATGGGGAGGGACAAGTGGAACGATTCAAAATCAAGGGTGAAAATTTTAAAATTACGGTGTTATTTAACCAGGCGCCGCTGGATGATGGTGATTGGAATTTTGTGTGAGTAAGGAGCAACAGAGTTATGAATGACTTCAAGGGTAGAATGTGAGAGACCCACCAGGGGTGTGTTAAAATAGCCAAGCCTGAGGATAACAGACTGCACTTAAAATTATTTAATTTAAAATGCTTTCAGAGCTGTGGTAGGACGCATAATCAATGGCAAAGCAGCTAGCTGGATGTAGAAGTTGGTTTTGTAACAGAAAGATGTTCTCTCTGCAGGTGACATTAACAAATGGAGTTGTGCCAGCAAGGGCCCTTTGGCACTCAAATTTTCACAAACGATTTGGAGGACTAAAATATTAGAAAATTTGCTGATGATATCAAACAATGTAGCAAATGACAAGGATTACAGAGATAGATAGCACTGAGGAAAACCTGGACTTATTAAGGAGATGAACTTGGGAATAGCAAATGGCTTTTCGAGCAGAAAAATACACATTGAAACATTTAAGACTTGAAGAGATCATTGTCATCTACTGGACTAGTCCCAGAGTGTGAAAACTCCAGTGCCTTCCAGCTCTTTTACAGGCCTCAATCACTTTCTTCGTCAAATGCATACTTAGCTCATGGGTCATGCTCAGATTTCAAAGCTGGCAGCTTTTGGGTACAAGCCCCACTCCAGAGATTTGAGTACAAAATCTAGACTGAAACTGCAGTGTTCGAGGTGCCAGCTTTTAAATGAGATGTTAACCTGAGGTTCCATGTACCCTCTTAGGGGCAGACATAGCATAATTTTGAAATTCACAGGGTTTCCTGGCTGATTTATTTATCCCTCAACTAACTCACTGAAAATAGATTATTTTGGCTGTTCTCTTGTTGTTTGTGGGATCATAGAAACATGCAAACATAGAAAATACAAGCAGGAGTAGGCCATCAAGGGCGGCACGGTGGCACAGTGGTTAGTACTGCTGCATCACAGCACCAGGGACCTGGGTTTGATTCCCAGCTTGGGTCACTGTCTGTGTGGAGTTTGTACATCCTCTCTGTGTCTGCGTGGGTTTCCTCTGGGTGCCCTGGTTTCTTCCCACAATGTGGAGATGCCGGCGTTGGACTGGGGTAAACACAGTAAGAAGTTTAACAACACCAGGTTAAAGTCCAACAGGTTTATTTGGTAGCAAAAGCCACACAAGCTTTTGGAGCTCTAAGCCCCTTCAGGGGGCTTAGAGCTCCAAAAGCTTGTGTGGCTTTTGCTACCAAATAAACCTGTTGGACTTTAACCTGGTGTTGTTAAACTTCTTACTGTTCTTCCCACAATCCAAAGATGTGCGGCTCAGGTAGATTGGCCATGCTAAATTGCCCCTTAGTGTCAGGGGGACTAGCTAGGGTAAATACATGGGGTTATGGGGATAGGGCATGTGTGGGATTGTGGTCAGTGCAAACTCGATGGGCTGAATAGCCTCCTCCTGCATTGTAGGATTCTATGATCATTCATTTTGATCATGGCTAATCATCAAATTCAATATCCTGATCCCGTCTTCCCTCATATCCCTTGATCCCTCTAGCCCCAAGAGCTTTATCGAATATAGAAAGAGCTACATCTAATATATAAATTGGTTGTTATGTTGCCTATGTTACAATAGTGACTACATTTCATTGCCTGTAAGGCACATTGGCGCATCCTGAAGTCATGAACGGTGCTTTATAAATGCAAATCTTTATTTCTTTACGTGATCCTACAATCTAGGTTGATACCCAAGCATAGTAGAGAGAGGGTGTTGCACTGTCAGAGTTGTTGTGCTTGGTTGAGATGTGAAGCCAAGATCCTTCTGTACCTCACACTTACATACAAATTATTTACTGCACTCTCCAGCAAAGTAAACAGATTGTGAAGCACTACTTGAGAAGAGAGTTGTCTTTGGCCATCACTTATCCTTCAACCAAAGACACCAACAGATTAATTGGTTATTTACACTTGCTGTGCAAATTGCTTCTCACATTTTCCTACCATACAACAATGACTACAAGTCAATGGAACATTATTGGCTGTGAGCTTTGCTGTAATGTGCTGAGGTGATGAGCAGTGCAAGTTAAAGTTAGTAAAACAATATAACACAGAAGGCGGCCATTTGGCCCATCCTGTATATGTCGGCACTTTGAAGGAGCTGTCCAATTATTCCCGTTCCCCAATTGCTCTTTCCTCACAGGCCAATCAAATTTTGCCTTTTCAAACACTCAACCAATTCCTCTTGAAAGATAGAACTCAACCTACTTTTGCCACCCTTTCACTGAGTGAATCCCTGATCTCAAAAAGACTCAACACAAAAAAAAAATGTTCTCCTCATCTTCCTCTGGTTGTTTTGATAAGTACCTTAAATCGGAATGCCCTGGCCAAGTGAAAACAGTTTTCTGCGCAGTTTCTGTCAGTATTGGCTGAGTGATATAATCCCCTCTCCAATTTTGTCCTTTTTTACCATGAACAAACATCTGCTCTCTTTCAGCGCTGCTTCTTAATACCGTGGTTACAATTGTCAATTTGCTATGGCAGACAACAAGGGCAGAAGCCCAATTCCTTGCCCTCTGTGTGGTCCAGCATTAATTACACCAGTTGAAACAAATGTGTCTGTCATTTAAAACACTTTCCAGTGCGCTCTTGCAAGGAACTACATAAAATAAGACACCTTGGGCTGGATAGATTTGCTTGGATATGTCATCTCTGATTTGCAGATCAGAATCCATTTGGCACATCTTCAGGTGATGAGTGTAAATGTGTTTTTCCAATCTATTGCGCTGCTAAAATGGAAAGACCACTCCAGTTAGTCACAGTTCAGACTTGACAGGAGTGAAAGATATAATGTTTCTTGTATGGAATGATCCTCCCCACACCTTCCTCATATTGAAACACGGTCATCCACTTTCAGTTAACCTCACCGATCAAGTCATCCATGTCCGCATTACGCATTCCAGTGTTGCTCAGCTGTAATACTATTCACTCCTGATCAATGAGCATTTAAACTGCATATATTATTTCTGAAGTTATTCCCTGTAAAATTATCCTCCATAGCTTAAAGTTCTAATGATGTTTGAGGTTGTGGGTTTTAAAAAAAAGAAAATATGTGGTTTGAACGTATAGTTTCAAACTAACAGTGACAGGTTTGTAATAGAAGGTCTCTTGCCTGTACAGAGAACAAATGGAAAATAAAACAGCATCCTCTGCAACACCCTAATGACATCACCTCTAAATCATGTGATTAGCTGCACGCTGGCACAGCGATTAGCACTGCTGCCTCACAGCGCAGGGACGTGGATTCGATTCCCGGCTTGGTTCACTGTCTGTGTGGAGTTTGCACATTCTCCCCTGTGTGCATGGGTTTCCTCTGAGTGCTCCGGTTTCCTCCCACGCTTCAAAGATGTGCGAGTTAGGTGGATTGGCCATGCTAAATTGTCCATTAGTGTCAGGGAAATTAGCAGGGTAAAAATGTAGGGTTGCGGGGATAGGGTCTGGGTGGGATCATTGTCGGTGCAGGCTCGATGGGCCAAACGACCTCCTTCTGTACTGTCGGATTCTATGATCCTATACTATTCTAGCTCTTAAAGCAACCATGCAACCATTTAAATATATAACACATAGCAGCAATCATTCTGGTGCCATGAATTCTGGTTGATTTGCAAAATTCTGTATTCTTTGCTTCCACCCATCTACAGTGGAACCCATACCAAATAACATCTTGCTAAGGACGTATCATAGCTTCCAAAATAGTGCAAATGATCAGGGAAACTCAATTTGCACTGAACATAAGCTCTGTTTGACATTCTGTAATCTTTTGTGTGGATATGTAGAGGGACAGGTGGTATTGAGGAAGCAGGGGGCTGCAGAAGGACTTGGACAGGTTACGAAAATGGGCAAAGAAGTGGCAGATGGAATACAATGTGGAAAAGTGTGAGATTATGCACTTTGGAAGGAGGAAAGGAGGCATAGACTATTCACTAAATGGGAAAATGCTTAAGAAATTAGGCGCACAAAGGGACTTGGGAGTCATTGTTGAGGATTCTCTTAAGGTAAGCGTGCAGGTTCAGTTGGCAGTTAGGAAGGCAAATGCAATGTTAGCATTCATGTCGAGAGGGCTAGAATATAAGAGCAGGGATGTGCTTCTGAGGCTATATAAGGCTCTGGTCAGACCCAATTTGGAGTATTGTGAACAGTTTTGGACCCCATGTCTAAGGAAGGATGTGCTGGCCTTGGAAAGGGTCCAGAGGAGGTTCACAAGAATGATCCCTGGAATGAAGAGCTTGTCATATGAGGAATGGTTAAGGACTCTGGGTCTGTCCTCGTTGGAGTTTAGAAGGATGAGGGGGGATCTTATTGAAACTTACGGGATACCGCGAGGCCTGGATAGAATGGACGTGGAGAGGATGTTTCCACGAGTAGGAAAAACTAGAACCAGAGGGCACAACCTCAGGCTAAAGGGGCGATTCTTTAAAACAGAGATGAGGACGAATTTCTTCAGCCAGAAAGTGGTGAATCTGTGGAACTCTTTACCAGGTCCATTGAGTGGAGGCCAGGTCATTGAGTATCTTTAAGACAGAGATTGATAGGCTCTTGATTAATAAGGGGATCAGGAGTAATGGGGAAAAGGCAGGAGAATGGGGATGAGAAAAATATCAGCCATGATTGAATGGTAGAGCAGACGCGATGGGCCGAGTGGCCTAATTCTGCTCCGATGTCTTATGGTCTTATGGATTTGGCACCAGTTTTTTAAAAATCACACTATGTAGTAAATACAATATTTGGCGACCACTAGTTAGCAAACAAACAAGACCGGTTTATTACTATATACAGGGTGCTACAATTGATGTGTCCATTCTCAGCTCTGGAATCAATCTGGCTGCAAAAGCCCACGGTCTGTCCCGAGATCACAGCACTCGTTCCCTATTTGGTGATCAGGTCACATGACACTAACTGCTGCATCCCTCCATTCTTCCCACCTTAAGTACCTAATTACACTGAGCGTTCTGCCAACCCATTTGATGAGAGATGATATGGCACAGTTCGGATAGTTTTATTCCATTAAATGTCATGAACTTCTGGAATTTAGTACTTGTGAATGCCATTGTCCGTGACAAGTACTTCCAGAATTCCATGTGCGACGCAACATTGATGCTGGTTACGTGTTCACTTACATCACTGTGTGGGCAGTGTAGTACTCAGTCCCATATCAATGCTATATGTGCCACACCCTTACTTAACAGCTCCCCCAAGTCTTTGGGGCAATCTTACCTTGCCAGTGGATCACCGTGGCAAGGCAGGAAGATCGGGCGAGAGGCAAAAAAACCAGCTTCACGTCGCGTTTCACACCTCCTGCGATGTTACCAGCATTTTTCTGGCACAATCAGTCTCGTGCCCTTCTATGCTGAAGGAATTCTATGATAATTAGGGATGGGCAACAAGACCGATGTGTGGCTCACCAGTTGCACAGTTGGCCTTTCTCACACATTGTGCAGCAATCTGTGCAAAGAAAATGGAGGCAAGACCCATGCCATCACGCTGCTGGGACACTGTCAGAAAAAGCTCGCAACATCGGGAAATCCGTCCTTTCAACAGAGTGCCCCGATCTCTGATAGGAAAAGAGGAACCCCCAGCCATGCACACGGAGACCAGCCCCACACAAATACACAGGAAACCCTACATCCGACAGGCATGGGAAACGCCCCCACTGATAGGAGGAATCTTCCTTTGGAGCTCCCCAGAGGGCCCCACCTGGCACTGCCTTGGCACAATGCCAGAGATTAACAATGGGCAATGCTGGGGCAATGCCAGGGTTCACAGCTGAATGCAGTGCCAGGGTGCCACATGGCAGTGCTAATGGAACTGCCAGAGATGGACAGGGGACAATGCGAAGGGCAGTGCCATATTTCAGTGCTGGAGGCAGTGCCAGGGTGCAGGGGTAGTGTTGGGTGCCATCTGGCGGTGTCAAGGCAATGCCACGGTGCCAGGGGGGCAGTGCCAGGGTTCTAGCCCATTATGTCACTCTCCCCCAGGGGGAAATAATTACCTGTGCACCCCCAATGGGTTCCTTTCTCCTGGTTCCTGTTTTGAAAAGCAGTTGTTTGGCCCCATCAATGTGATGAATTGCCAATATGTGGAGGGATGATACAGTGGAGAAGCTCACTCATTAACTTTCACTGCATTGAAATGAGGTTCCCGACCTTCAGTTTATTAATTTATTATTAGTGTCACAAGTAGGCTTACATTAACACTGCAATGAAGTGACTGTGAAAATCCCCGAGTCGCCACACTCCGGCGCCTGTTCGGGTACACTGAGGGAGAATTTAGTGCGACCAATGCACCCTAACCAGCACATCTTTCAGATTATGGGAGGAAACCGGAGCACACGGAGGAAACCCATGCAGACACGGGGAGAATGTGCAAACTCCACACAGACAGTGACCCAAGCCAGGAATTGAACCTGGATCCCTGGTTCTGTGAGGCAGCAGTGCTAACCACTATGCCACCATGCTGCACCCCTGGGCAGCAACCTCTTTATGTCACTGATGGGGGTTTGGGGAAATTGGAAAACAAGCTTCCACCAGCGAGATTCTCGTTTTCCAGCACTCGGGGGAATTCTGTGCCCGAGTTGCCACTTGTGATCGCGGAGAACGTTGGTGCAAAATCCTCCTCCTGATTGTCTTCCATGAATCAGGATAATCAGGCAGTGAATTGGACGGTTGCGTAAAAAAAAAGGTGTTAAATTCTACTCATTTTATATTTAAAGTAGTAACTTGGGGCAGTTTGACTATTGCAGCTGAAAATAATCACAAAAGTGGTATCTTTAATCAGAGTCCAGCACTGGGTTAGTCTGATTTAAATTTCTGAAGTTTGCTTCAAAACATTTGTCATCGGTCTATAGTAGTCAACTTCTTGGTAAAGTAAATATGTTTTAATATTTAAAACATTTACAATTAACTCTTTTTTTATTATTCTTTCTTTATAGGCCTCACTGACTTAAGCCAGCATTTATTGCCCGAGGTCAACAGACCTTTCTATGGTCCACCCCTCGCCCACTCCGATTCCCATGGCGGGCGGGGCCGTAAAGTTTCAGCCACAGAGTTGATTGTGTAAGGGAATGGCGGAAACACTCCACAAAAATCAAACAAAAGAGAGATTTAGGGGTTGGGTTAAGATGGCTGAAGTGGTAGGTTTTCAGAGGGTTTTTGCAGTATGGAGTGAGCCAGATGGAGTGATTTCAGGAGAAAATTTCAAGGAGCAAGGGGTATAATGCTGACTGGTTAGTCTCCAGTGGTGGGACAGAGAGATGTCGCAGATGTGGAGATTTTGTGATGGACCTTTTAGCTGGGGCAAGAAAAGGTTTAGAGATGGTGAAATGCATTTTCTCGGAGCTAGTGAAAAAATAGGTTTGGTATCAGGAGGTGAGAGACTTTTCTTTCCTGAAAAAACACAAACTGCAAGGAAGGCAAGAAGAGAGGCGAGAGAAGGGGAGAAGTAGAGAAAAGGGGAAGGAAGGCAGATTGGTTTAACTTGAATTGAAATTAAGCCTCAAGAGTTTCCCAAGCGCTATTACGTGAAAAAAGGAGTCAGCCAATTCCACACAACAACAGCAAGCGAGAGAAATAGCCAGATCATTGGTTTCTAATGACATTTGTTGACCAGAGCTCTCTTTAAATGGAGATCTTTAACACTCCCATTACTAGTCACAAAAGTCCTCTGATTCACATTTCATGCAAAGAATAGCGGCTGAATTATACCAGGGGCTTTGGGACCCTCACGTCGAGGTGGAAAGTGGGTCCCCAGTCCCCACTTGCAGTCGGTAATTTTGCCACAGGCAGCCTCCTAATTGGTTGCCTGCGGGCCCAACATCCAATTAAGGATGATTGAGGGGGCTTCAGGTGCTGCTGGCCCATGGATTTTGAAAACCATAGCATTCCCACAGTATGGTATTGAAATGTCAGCTGAAATTATATCCCAATGATCTTGAGTAGAAACCACCATGTCCTGACTCAGATACAACTGCGCTATGAACTGGGCCAAAATGGAAAGCAAAGTTATATTTCAAGCATCGGTTGAGTTATTTTACAGCCAGGGAAATGTCATTTGGATGTCGCTCGGCTTCCTCCCCAGGTCCCCAGCATCAAAGTTGTGAGTCTTCAGCCAATTCGATTCAGTCCACATGATATTGAGAAAGGGCCAAAGGCAATAGACACAGCAAAGGCTTTAGGCCTTGACAACCCTCCAGCAATAGTACTGAACACTTGAACTCCAGAACTTGTTGCACCCCAAGCCAAGCTGTTTCATTTCATCGACAACACTACCATCTACCCAGCAATGTGGAAAATAGCCCAGGTCTGTCCTGTACACAAAATGCAGGATAAATCCAACCCAGCCAATTGTCTGGATGAGTGCAGCTCCAACAACACTCAAGAAGCTCAATACTATCCAGGGCAAGGCAGACCACTTGATTGGCACCCAATCCACCATCTTCAACATCCTCTCCCCCCACCACTGACACACAGTGCCAGCAACGTGTGCCATCTACAAGATATAATGTGGCCACTCACCAAGGTTCCTTCAATAGCACCTTCCAAACCTGAGACCTCCAACCAGAAGGACAAGGGCAGCAGATGCATGGGAACACCATCATCTGCAAGTTCACCTCTGAGCCTCACACCATCCTTACATAGAAATATATCGCTGTTCCCTCACTGTCACTTGTTGAGATTCTGGAACCCCCTCTCTAACAGCACTGAGCATGTAGCTACACCACATGGACTGCAACAGTTCAAGAAGGTGGCTCACCACCACTTTCTCAGGGGCAATTAAGGATGGGAAATAAATGCTGGCATAGCCAGTGATACCCACATCCTGTGAAAGAATAAAAAGAATAAAACAAGTGGCCAAAACCAGAAGAATGCAATGTTTAGGATGGAGTGGATAGTTTACATAGCTGAAGGAGGTCACAAAGATAGGAAAAGTTGCACTGCAAATTTTGAGGCTCATGCATATTAATATTTATTATTTTTGTTAGTGTCACAAGTAGGCTTACATTAACACTGCAGTGAAGTTACTGATTATCGTAGACTCATGCAGTGCAGAAGGAGGTCATTCGGTCCATCGATTCTGCACCAACCACAATCCCACCCATACCCTATCCCCTAAACCCCATACATTTACCCCAGCTAGTTCCCCTGACACTAAGGGACAATTTGGCATGGCCAATCCACCTAACCCCTGCACATCTTTGTACTGTGGGAGGAAACCGGAGCACCCGGAGGAAACCCATATAGACACGGGGAGAACATGCAAACTCCGCACAGACAGTGACCCAAGCCAGGAATGGAACCTGGGTCCCAGGGGCTCTGAGGTAGCAGTGCTAACCACTGTGCCACCGTGCCGCCCTACTGTGAAAATCCCCGAGCACATGATGATACATAATTGAGGGATCCATTCCCTAACTTTCACTAACCCACCGAGGAGTGACTGCACTGACACATCAAGCCTGAAATAGGAAGGTAATCTATGGTAATAATAATTCTATGATTTTATGAATCTGTTTCACAGGACTAACAACCTCATCTTCAAAGCAAAAGTGGGGTGCCTAGAATATTTTAAATGTGTCTTTATACTGTTACGATCCCAGAGATGAGAATGTTGGACAAGTTGGATACTTGTTAAGATCTGGCACGATAGAATATAAACAAAGAATTATTTCGGCAGTCGCACTGTTGATAGAACATCAGAAAAGCAGCCAGCCTTATCAAGCACCACACACACCCCAGACATCCTCTCTTCTGGCTTCTTCCGTCGGGAAAAAGATACAAAAGGCTGAGGTCACGTACCAACCGACTCAAGAACAGCTTCTTCCCTGCTGCTGTCAGACTTTTGAATGGACCTACCTCGCACTAAGTTGATCTTTCTCTACACCCTAGCTATGACTCTAAAACTACATTCTGCACTCTCTCATTTCCTTCCCTATGAATGGTATGCTTTGTCTGTATAACGCGCAAGAAACAATACTTTTCTCTGTATCCCAATACATGTGACAATAATAAATCAAATCAAATCAGTGATGATGTTGGTTTCCCCACAACATGAGCAATCTTTAATTTGTGGGTTGCAATATCAGAAGCCAACAAAATACCAAAGGTGCCTCCTGTGGAATTTCTACAAAAGCATTACAATCCACGGAAATCGCCATCTCTCCTCCATTACCTGAAACATATTTATCAACTTGTTAAGGAACCAAGGTTGGACACAATTGTGGAGCATTTCCATTGGTAAGAGTTAAGGTTTCTCAAGGAATAAATATTTGGGTGATCAATTTCACCATCATCTCCCTTGTAACATCACCACTCCTCCTCCCTCATCACATAAGTACATAAGTACATAAGAAATAGGAGCAGGAGTAGGCCATCTAGCCCCTCGAGCCTGCCCCGCCATTCAATAAGATCATGGCTTAGTTCCATTTACCTGCCTGCTCCCCATAACCCTTAATTTCCTTATTGATCAGAAATCTATCTACCTGTGTCTTAAACATATTTATCGAGGTTGCCTCCACTGCTTCAATGGGCAGAGAATTCCAGAGATTCACTACCCTCTGAGAGAAGAAGTTCCTCCTCAACTCTGTTCTAAACTGACGCCCGCTTATTTCGAGGCTGTGTCCTCTAGTTCTTGTTTCCTTTCTAAGTGGAAAGAATCTCTCTGCCTCTACCCTGTCTAGCCCCTTCATTATCTTATATGTCTCGATAAGATCTCCCCTCAGCCTTCTAACCTCCAACGAGTACAGGCCCAATCTACTCAATCTCTCCTCATAAGCTAACCCCCCTCATCTTCGGTATCAACCTGGTGAACCTTCTTTGTACTCCCTCCAAAGCCAATATATCCTTTCGCAAACAAGGGGACCAAAATTGCACACAGTACTCTAGTTGTGGCCTCACAAGTACCTTGTACAATTGCAGCATGATCTCCCTGCTTTTATACTCCATCCCCTTCACGATAAAGGCCAACATTCCATTTGCCTTCTTGATCACCTGCTGTACCTGCAAACTGAGTTTTTGTGATTCATGCACAAGGACCCCCAGGTCCCTCTGCACAATAGCATGTTGTAATTTTTCACCATTTAAATAATAGTCCATTTTACTATTATTTCTTCCAAAGTGGATAACCTCACACTTGTCAACGTTATACTCCATCTGCCAGATCCTCGCCCACTCACTTAGCCTATCCAAATCTCTCTGCAGACTTTCCGCATCCTCCACGCAATTCGCTTTCCCACTCATCTTTGTGTCATCCGCAAACTTTGTTACCCTACACTCGGTCCCCTCCTCCAGATCGTCTATGTATATGGTAAACAGTTGAGGCCCCAGCACTGATCCCTGCGGCACGCCACTAGTCATCAACCGCCAACCAGAAAAGCACCCGTTTATTCCAACTCCCTGCTTCCTGTTAGATAGCCAATCCTCAATCCACGCTAACACTTTACCCCCAACTCCGTGTACCTTAATCTTCTGCGGCAACCTTTTGTGAGGCACCTTAGCAAACGCCTTCTGGAAATCCAAAAACACCACATCCACCGGTTCCCCTCTCTCAACCGCACTCGTTACATCTTCATAAAAATCCAGTACATTCGTCAAACACGACTTTCCCTTCATGAATCCATGCTGCGTCTGCTTGATTGAACCATTTTTTTCCAGGTGTCCTGCTATTTCTTCTTTAATGATGGATTCCAGCAATTTCCCAACTACGGACATTAAGCTAACCGGCCTGTAGTTACCCGCCTTTTGTCTACCTCCTTTTTTAAACAGTGGCGTCACATTAGCTGTTTTCCAATCAGCCGGCACTTCCCCAGAGTCCAGCGAATTTTGATAAATTACAACCAACGCATCTGCTATTACTTCTGCCATTTTTTTCAGTACCCTGGGATGCATTCCATCCGGGCCCGGGGACTTGTCTACCTTTAGTCCCATTAGCCGACCAAGCACTACCTCTTTAGTAATAGTAATCGTTTTAAGGACCTCACCTCCTACAGTCCCACGACCAATTTTCAGTAAGCTATTTGTGTCCTCTACCGTGAAGACCGACACAAAAAAACTTGTTTAAGGCCTCGGCCATTTCCTCGTTTCCCATTAGTAAATCCCCCTTCTCGTCTTCTAACGCTCCAACATTTACTTTAGCTACTCTTTTCCTTTTTATATATTTGTAAAAGCTTTTACGATCAGTTTTTATATTTTGTGCTAGTTTAGTTTCATAATCTATCTTTCCTTTCTTTATCGCTTTCTTGGTAGTTCTTTGTTGTTTCTTAAAGCTTTCCCAATCTTCTAATTCGCCACTAGTTTTGGCCACTCTGTATGCATCGGTTTTTAATTTAATACTCTCCTTTATTTCCTTAGTTATCCACGGCTGGTTATCCCTTTTCTTACATTCCTTCTTTATCACAGGAATATATTTTTGCTGAGTACTGAGAAAAATCTCCTTAAAAATCCGCCACTGTTGCTCAGCTGTCCTACCAACTAGTCTGCGCTCCCAGTCTATATTAGCCAATTCTGCACTCATCCTATTGTACTCCCCTCTGTTCGAGCAGAGGACACTGTTTTGGGACCCTACTTTCTCACCCTCCATTTGTATTAGAAATTCAACCATGTTGTGATCACTCATTCCAAGAGGATCCCTCACAAGATGATCATTAATTTTACCTGTCTCATTACACAGGGCCAGATCCAAGATAACTCACTCCCTCGTAGGTTCTGTGACATACTGTTCGAGGAAACTATCCCGACAGCATTCTAAGAACTCTTCCTCAAGTCCACCGCGTCCGACTTGAGTCAACCAATCAATATGCAGGTTAAAATCCCCCATGATTATTGCTGTTCCGTTTTTGCACGCATCCATTACTTGCTTGTTTATAGCCCGACCAACCTCAAAGTTATTATTTGGGGGCCAATAGACCACGCCCACCAGTGACTTTCTCCCCTTACTATTCCTTATCTCCACCCACAACGATTCCACATTCTGCTCCTTAGAGCCTATATCGTCTCTCACTACCGCCCTGATGTTATCTTTAATTAACAGAACTACCCCACCTCCTTTTCCTTCCTGTCTATCCTTCCCGAAATGTCTGATATCCCTGGATATTCAGTTCCCAGTCCTGGTCACCCTGCAACCACGTTTCTGGGATGGCCACTAGATCATACCCATTTGCACTGATTTGTGCAATCAACTCATTCACTTTGTTTCGAATGCTACGTGCATTCAGGTAAAGTGTCTTTATGCTAGCCTTTATATGGACCCGATTTGTTAGTGCATTCTTTTGATTGCACGCTCTGTCCCTACCTGTCGCAAACTGGTTATCCTTCCCCAGAACATCTCCTTGCACTGCGGCGTTGACCACCTCCCTTCTTATGTTTGTCACCTTTTTTACTCTGCCTGAGCCCTTGACTCCTTTAACTAGATGAATGTCCTCATCATTAACCTTCACTTGTACCCTCTCCTTTACCTTTGGTTTTGTAATTCCCCATACCCTTGAACCCTCCCCCCCACGATTTAGTTTAAAGCCCTATTTACAGCCCTGGTTATACGATTCATCAGGACTCTGGTCCCAGCACGATTCAGACGAAGACCATCCCATCGGAACAGGTCCCATCTTCCCCAATACTGGTGTCAATGTCCCACGAATTCAAACCCATTCCTCCCACACCAATCTTTGAGCCACGCATTTACCTTCTTAATCTTATTAACCCTGCACCAATTCACTTGTGGCTTAGGTAGTAATCCAGAAATTACCACCTTGTTGGTTCTGCTTTTTAATTTGGCTCCTAGCTTTTCATACTCCCTCTGCAGAACCTTTGTTCCTGTTCTGCCTATGTCGTTAGCACCTAGGTGGACCACTACAACTGGATTCTTACCCTCCCACTCCAAGTTCCTCTGCAGCCCAGATGAGATATCCTGGACCCGAGCACCAGGCAGGCAACACAACCTTCGGGATTCTCAATCCTGGTCACAAAGAACAATGTCAATACCCCTAACTACACCATCCCCAATTACCACTACATTTATTTTGTCTTCCTCCACCTGAACGGCTCCCTGTCGCACGGTGCCGTGGGCAGTTTGCTCGTCCTCCTTGCAGTCCCCATTCCCATCCACACTGGGAGCAAGAATTTCAAACCTGCTGTACAGATTCAGGGACTGAGGCTCTTGTAACTCTACTTTCTGGATCCCACTTCCTGCCTTCTTCTTCCCACTTCCTGCCTCACTCGCAGCCACACCCTCGTGTCCCTGACCCCCGGCTGAATTAGTTAGACTAAGGGGAGTGACTGCCTCCTGAAACACAGTGTCCAGGTAACTCTCCCCCTCCCTGATATGTCGCAGTGTCCGAAGCTCAGACTCCAGCTCATCAACCCTGAGCCGGAGTTCCTCAAGCAACCAACACTTACTGCAGACATGCTCACTGGGAACCACAGTGGGATCCACCAGCTCCGGCATCATGCAGAAACAACACATCACATGACCCTCCATCCCAATTACCCAGTTTAAGCTATTACAAACTAAGAATTAATCCTACCTTGCCTCGTCCGTTTCCGCCTAAGCCCGCTGGGTAGTGCGGCCTGCCTTTTAAACTTTACGTGCTAAAAAACCCTTCCCAGTTCACCCCGCGGTCCACTTCCGCTTAACTTTTAAAGTAACTTTTTTTTAAAAAGAAACCCCGCGAAAAACTAAAAATTAGCCAGTCGCTTACCTTCACTCTCCCGCCACAGTCGATCCTCCTCTCAGCATCAATCACCATTTTAAACAGCTTGTTGTACTTTGGCGCCCTCAAGACTGCTTCAGTTGTTAATGTGGCTTTCAAGTCTTTGAAAGCAGTTTGACAATCATTGAATCTACAGTGCAGAAGGAGGCCATTTGGCCCAGCGAGCCTGCACCAACCGCACCCAGGTCCTATCCCCACAAGCCCACATACTTACCTTCCTAATACCCCTGACACGAAGGGACAATTTATCATGGCCAATCAACCTAACCCGCACATCTTCGGAGTTTGGGAAGAAACTGGAGCACCCGGAGGAAATGCACGCAGACACGGGGAGAATGTGCAAACTCCACATAAGCAGTGATCCAAGCTGGGAATCGAACCCGGGTCCCTGGCACTGTGAGGCAGCACTGCTAACCACTGTGTCACCATGCCGCTGGCAAAACTCTGTCCAGTTGAGCATCCTGTCTTTCTTTCACAATGTTGTCAGGGGTGCAACGGTGGTGCTGAAATTTGGAACAAATTTCCAGTAATATCCATTCATTTGTAGAATTTCCCATTTTGTTCTGGAAATAGCAAAGTCCAGAACCACTTGTATTTTAACTTCTTTGGGCGATACTTGACCTTGTCCCCACAATGTGCTCCAAATAAGTGACTTTAGCTTTGGCAAATTCACTTCTTGCCAAATTTACTGCTAAATTAGCCTTTTGTAACCAGTAATACAGAGCACTCAGGTTCTACACATGGTCCTCCCAGGTTTCACTGTAGATCACCAAATCATCGATCTCGACAACATGGTTGCACAATCCTTCAATGACTGTCCATTAGTCTTTGAATTGTATCTGATGCATTCCTCCTTTTACACAGCTTAAACTTACATTGATACAGTCTGTCAGGGGTTACAAATGCAGATATTTTCTTCGCTTGATCTGTGACTGGAACCTGCCAATAACCTTTTAACAAGTCAATCTTTGTTCACAAAACCTGCATTTCCAAGTTTTTCAATGCAACCTTCTAACCGTGGAATTGGATAAGAATCTGCTTTTGTCACAACATTGATTTTCCTATTGTCAATAAAAATTCATTGTCATCCATCACCAGCTACTCTGACTTGGTTCAATAATGTCATTGTCCAATCTAAGTTTAAATTCTCCACATTCTTTGGCTAGTTTCTTAGGGTTGCGTCTGTATAGATGTTGTTTAATAGGTGGAACATTTCCTACATCAACATCATGAATAGCGAAAGAAGTTCTTCCTGGCTTATCTATGCATATTGGCTCATGTACTACCAACAGCTTGGAAATGTCACTCCGACATGTCTCTGGAAGGTAATGTCATATTTTATCCAAATTTTTTAACACCTCCGTATTCTCCAATCTGATTACTGGAGCGTCAACTTTAGAATTTTCAACTTTTGATTCCTCATTGGAATTCCCTGATACAATCACCTCACTCTTTACCTCCCCTATTACTGTGAGCATATTCTTCCCCTGACTATCCACTCTAGCATAATATTGGCCAGAACTTTCTGTCTGTTCACGCTGGGGGACCTACTGGCCTTGCCGATGGTGCATCCCCCCTATGGTTTCCCGGTGGCATGGGATGGATTCAATGGGAAATCCAATTGACAGTGGCAGGACCAAAGGCTCTTACTGCTGGCCAATGGCTGGCTGTCGAGAGACACGCCGCTGGGAGGGCAGAGCACCTTGCCCGATTTTCTGGCCCCTCTGCTGGGCGTTTCTTGGACATTCCTGACAAAAGGCCCAAATTATGACCTTCAAGGCTTGATGCCATTTTTGCCATGCTCCTTTCGATTCTGGATAGAATGCCAAAGATTTAAACTGTTTGATTCCTAATCTCCCCATGTATTAATTACATATCTGTGACACAACGTTTGACCCTTGATCTGATTGTCGTTCTTTGTGTAATCCATATATTGCAAAGATTCATTCAGTCATAGAGGTTTATAGCATGGAAACAGGCCCTTCAGCCCAACTTGTCCATGCCACCCTTTTTAGGGTTAATGTAAGTCTACTTGTGGCTAATAAATAAACTTTTTTAAAAGTTAGTCCCAATTGCCTGCATTCGGCCCATATCCCTCTATATATAGTTTAGAAGTGAACTAATCCTTCAACTTCTATATTTGTCTTCATTTTTATGAAAGGTCCCACCTCAAGAAACCATGTAGACAAATCCATGATGGTTAAAATATATCAATGCCTACTTTTAGTTTTGGGTAGACAGCCCACACAATCAATGAAGACTCGACTAATTCATCCAAAGCTGGTATAGGAATCAAAGATGTCGGTTTCATTGATTGTTGGGATTTCCCAACTATTTGGAATGCATGACATGTCTGATAAAATTTAACCTCATGTTTGTCTAACCCTGGCCAATAATAATGTTTCATTGTTTTAGCTTGAATTTCCTGATTCCCAAATGTCCTGCCACCGGACTTTCATGAGCAGCTTATAAAATTGACCGACAGTAATCAACAGGGATTACAATTTGATGGATTACTGTCCACCCTTCATCTACTGGTATCTGAGGTGATCTCTGTTTTCTCATCAATATATCATCCTTTATGTAACAACACTCAGGGACCTTTTCTGATTCTGCCTCAGAATATGCTGTTTGATCCATCTCCCGCAAACCCGGATCTGTGTGTTGGGCTTCAATTAAAGAGTATGGGCAAAACAGGTCAACCCCATTACTTTCAACACCTTCCTCCTTACTTCACTTCTCAAGAATAGTCCCAATTAACTGAACCTCTGAAGCATCCTTCTTCTCCAAGAACCCCTCTTTCTCCTGCCTGTCTTACGAGCCTGAGACCCAGTTATCACACAGTCTGGAAACAATCCAGAATGATTCCCCTGAAACAACTCAGTTTCTCCCACCTCCAATGGTTTGTCCAACACTTTCGGAGAAGATATGTTTCTTGAACCTGCCAAAGAATTTCCCAGTATCAAATCTCTGCTCGATATACAAACTATGGACCATTCCAGCAGAAACATCCCCATGCACTAAATCACTCCTTAGCTTAACTCAGTGCACTGGAACAGATTTACAACTCCTGTGAATACCCTCCGATTAAAATGTTCTCTTTCATCAACCCATCTGGAAGATAAATTGTAT
This sequence comes from Mustelus asterias, assembly GCF_964213995.1. Lineage (NCBI taxonomy): Eukaryota > Metazoa > Chordata > Chondrichthyes > Carcharhiniformes > Triakidae > Mustelus > Mustelus asterias. Next base: position 6,934,343 of record NC_135804.1, read on the forward strand.
CATCAGCTACTATCAACAAGTATCCCTTAATGTATTAATTTGTTTACCTACTTTATTGGAAGAATAAGAAAAAGCAAAACCTTTATAATCTTCTGTAACTTGTTTCCCAATATCCATACTCCGTGAAGTATTTGACTATCTTGAGGAGTCACCCTTACTACCTTGGTAGGTTCTGAGAACTCACTTTGCACTTGTACAATTGTGACTGTTTCATCACTCAATCCCTTCTCTAAACTCGTCTTGTCTGAACACTCCTTAGACATCTCAGCTATTGCATCTAATTTGCCTCTTAACTTCCAGGTTGTTTTGACATGTCTAGGTTGATTACATTGGGAACGTTCTACATTCACTTCACCTCTAGGTTCCACTTTTGCAAACTTGACCCATAGCTGTCAGGGGATTAGCAGGGTAAATGTGAGGGGTTACGGGAATGGGGCCTGGATGGGATTGTGGTCAGTGCAGACACGATGGGCCAAATGGCCTCCTCTAGGGACTCTATGGGATGCTATGATTCTATGACCAGAGAAGTCCAGCCCATGTATCCCATGATCACCTTTACTTTGTAGTCACATTCTCAAGTGAAAGAGAATATCACACAACTCTGCCTTTGGTGAAATTAGGCTTTTAGTGAAGATTTTTGGTGATATCAAAACTCAGAGTGGGACTCAATTCTTCATCTGAACTACTAGACTCTTCTTCACCCCATTCCTTCAGCTTTTCTTTTGTAAGTGCATGCTGCTTGAGTCCTTTCTCCCTTTGAAACTCTGTTCTTCTGCTCTTTCCTCTTTCATCCCTTGCTAATCTCTCTCTATGTTTAAGTTCAAACCTTTGCAATTCTATTTCTTTTCTTCTTTCATTTCCTCTCATCTCTTTTTCCAATTTGAGCTTTTTTATTTCTTTTACTGTCTCGTCTCTCTATCTCTTTCCATTCTCAAGCTGTTTCACCACTCTCTACATTTATGCTAATTCACTATCTTACCTCTCAGACCAACTTCCAGTCTCCGTCTTCCAATTCCAGACTATTACTCAATTATGTTAGCTTCCATAACCCCCTACAACTTACCTGTCAATACTCTTAATGCAGACTTGCTTAGTTTTTTGCAAATGACTCAGGGATAGAGATCCCCTTCCAAAAATGTTTCAGCGATTGACAAAGCCATTCTATTCTTCAATAAAAATGAAAAAATGCACAATGAAATCCTGTTTGCTTAATTCCGCCATGCCTCCACTTTATTGCCTTCTTCTATGGATTCAACGATCCCATTTACACTCCGTCATCCTGTCAAGATTTTGTTAGTTCCCAAACCAACCCCCTACTTTTTTATGATCCCAGTGTCAACCCGTGGCATGAGGTGCACCGTGGGCGGAATTCAATGGCCCTGCCGATGGTACAACTCATGCCACGGGTTTCCCAGTTGTGTGGGGTGGTTTCAATGGGAATTCCCATTGACAGTGATGGGATAGGAAAATCCTGCCACCGGTGAACAGCACGCCACCTCCCACTGCTGAGAAAAATGCTGAGGCGAGGCCCGAGAATTTCATCCGATGACTCTCATTTTGCAAAGCGTCTTGGTTGGGAATGTTATGGCTATGTAGCGAGCATTTCAGAAGAACAACCCTCAGATTAAGATGTAGTTATGACCAATACCTGTTAGGATCAGGCTAGGTGGGCCATAATCAGTTAAATAATATAACCTGTGAAAGAATGATGGGATAGGGAATAAGTGGAAGGACTCCAAGATTAAATTGAAATTACGAGACAATCAGGGACGTAGATAAGGTGAATAGTTGGAAGCTTTTACCCAGGGCAGAAATGACAATTACAAGTGGGCACAAGTTTAAGGTAACAGGGGGAAAGGTTCAGTAGAGATGTGAAGGGGAAGTTCTTTTACACGGAGGGTGTTGGGAGCCTAGAATGCATTGCCAAGTGAGATGGTTGAGGCAGATACATGAGCGACATTTAAGACTTATCTTGATAGGCACATGAACAGACGGGGAATAGAGGGATATAGGCGGTTGGTCTAGACAGCACAACATGATCGGCGCAGGCTTGGAGGGCCGAAGGCCCTGTTACTGTGCTGTACTGTTCTTTGTTCTTTGTTTTTTTTTGCGAAACCAAAGCAATATTGATAGAATAGGCCCACTTAGCAAATAAAGTAATCACTCTGAATAATTTGAATTTCTACCTCAAACACCAAACCAGGATTAACTCAGCCGAGTCTTCTTGCTGTGATTTTCACTCTGATGGCCTTTAATCATACTTATATTCTGGAAAGCAGTTTTTTTTCCCTCTGGGGTTGGTTGTGCAGGTCACAGCTCAGGTCTACATTATATCCCCCAATATGACCCCTTGTTCGAAGTATAGATGTCTCTGAAGGTTACACACCATGACCCACCTGACGCGATGCATATAGATGCTCCCGATTCCATGGCTGGGCTCCGCCCTTTGAAGGGCTCCTTGTTCTTCCCCTAATTCACTGGTTGAACACAACAGGCTGGGTGCCTGCAGCCTTAATGTGGAGATGCCAGCGTTGGACTGGGGTAAACACAGTAAGAAGTCTCACAACAACAGGTTAAAGTCCAAAAGGTTTATTTGATGGCACAAGCCACTAGCTTTCGGAGCGCTGCTCCTTACCTGATGAAGGAGCAGCGCTCCGAAAGCCAGTGGCTTGTGCTACCAAATAAACCTGTTGGACTTTAACCTGGTGTTGTGAGACTTCTTACTGTGTCTGCAGCCTGCCAGGCCAGCTTGTCTCTTACACTCTCCTTTTTTCTAAGAGTAAACTTTTAAATCATAGCTCCACCTTCAGCATTTTTGCATAGCAGCTTCAGAGCTTCTTGCTTCTTAAAGACTCTCAGCTGGGTTAAAAGTCCAAGTATTGTTTGTAGGCACACACAGCCAAACTAAACCAAAGCAAAGGTATGCAGAGGAGGCGATTGCCAAGTGGTATTATCGCTAAACTATTAATCAGAAACTCAGCTAAATCTGGGGACCTGGGTTCGAATCCACCATGGCAGATGGTGGAATTTGAATTCAATAAAAGATACCTGGAATTAAGAATCTACAGATGACCATGAAACCATTGTCAATTGTCGGAAAAACCCACCTGGTTCACTGATGTCCTTCAGGTAAGGAAATCTGCTGTCCTTACCTGGCCTGGCCTACAAAAGGCCATCCGCACACCCCCACTTCTTGCCTTCAAACAACCGCACAACCTCAAACAGACCATTGTCCACAGCAAACTACCCAGCCTTCAGGAAAACAGTGACCACGACACCACACAACCCTGCCACAGCAACCTCTGCAAGACGTGCCGGATCATCGACACGGATGCCATCATCTCACGTGAGAACACCATCCACCAGGTACATGGTACATACTCTTGCAACTCGGCCAACGTTGTCTACCTGATACGCTGCAGGAAAGGATATCCCGAGGCATGGTACATTGGGGAAACCATGCAGACACTGCGACAACGGATGAATGAACACCGCTCGACAATCACTAGGCAAGACTGTTCTCTTCCTGTTGGGGAGCACTTCAGTGGTCACGGGCATTCGGCCTCTGATATTCGGGTAAGCGTTCTCCAAGGCGGCCTTCACGACACACGACGGCGCAGAGTCGCTGAGCAGAAACTGATAGCCAAGTTCTGCACACATGAGGACGGCCTCAACCGGGATATTGGGTTGATGTCACACTATTTGTAATCCCCACAGCTTGCCTGGATTGCAGAGTCTCACTGGCTGTCCTGTCTGGAGACAATACACATCTCTTTAACCTGTCTTGATGCTTTCTCCACTCACATTGTTTGTATCTTAAAGACTTGATTAGCTGTAAGTATTCGCATTCCAACCATTATTCATGTAAATTGAGTCTGTGTCTTTATATGCCCTGTTTGTGAACAGAATTCCCACTCACCTGAAGAAGGGGCTTAGGGCTCCGAAAGCTTGTGTGGCTTTTGCTCCCAAATAAACCTGTTGGACTTTAACCTGGTGTTGTTAAACTTCTTACTACATGTGACGCCAAAGCCACAGCAATGTGGTTGACTCTCAACTACCCTCGGACAACTAGGGATGGACAATAAATGCTGGCCATCCAGCGATGCCCATGTCCCACAAATGAATAAAAAATACCCTCCAATTCGCCTTAAACAAAAACTCCAACTCTTTGTGTTTTGCAATGTCGGAGGTAACCCACCATTGGCCGGTGATGGGATCTTCCAGTCCCGCCACTATCATAGAATCCCGACAGTGCAGAAGGAGGCCATTCAGCCTACCGAGTCTGCACCAATAACAATCCCACCCAGGCCCTATCATTGCAACCCCACATGTTTACCTCACTCTTCCCCGTGACACCACGGACAATTTAGCATGGTCAATCAACCGAACCTGCACATCTTTGGACTGTGGGAGGAAACCGGAGCATAGAGTCATAGAGTCATAGAGGTTTACAGCATGGAAACAAGCCCTTCGGCCCAACTTGCCTATGCTGCCCTTTTTTTTAAACCCCGAAGCTAAACCCAATTGCCCGCATTTGGCCCAAATCCGTCTTTACCCATCTTACCCATGTAACTGTCTAAATGCTTTTTAAAAGACAATATTGCACCCGCCTCAACTACTACTTCTGGCAGCTTGTTCCAGGTTAGGTTGATTGACCATGCTAAATTGTCCGTGGTGTCAGGGGGAAGAGGTGTTAAAAAATTGCCCCTCTGGACACTCTCTCATTAAACCTATGCCCCCTAGTTTTAGACTCCCCTACCTTTGGGAAAAGATATTGACTATCTTGCTGATTTATGCCCCTCATTATTTTATAGACCTCTATAAGATCACCCCTCAGCCTTCTACGCTCCAGAGAAAAAAGTCCCGGTCTATCCAGCCTCTCTTTATAACTCAAACCATCAAGTCCCGGTAGCATCAGAGTAAATCTTTTCTGCACTCTTTCTAGTTTAATAATATCCTTTCTATAATAGGGTGACCAGAACTGTACACAGTATTCTCAGTGTGGCCTTACCAATGTCTTGTACAACTTCAGCAAGACGTCCCAACTCCTGTATTCAATGCCCCCGGAGCACCCAGAGGAAACTCACACAGACACGGGGAGAACGAGCAGACTCCACACAGACAGTAACCCAAGGCTGGAATTGAACCCGGGTCCCCGGTGTGCCAGCGTGCCGCCCCAAAATGTCAATGTGATTTTATGTTGTTCGCACCCTCCACTACTAGGGAATCCATGGCAGGGAGTTGCTGCCAGCGGAACTGGAAGATCCCACCAGCCAGAACGGCCAGAAAACCCCGCCCTACATTCTGAGCCCTTTCTTAATGAAACCCAGAGTGGATTGTTATAGCAATAATGGGTTAAAATACCCTTGTCGAACAAATCATAAAATTTCTATTCCTGAGCACTTATAACTTTTAATCACACCAAAACCTATTTCAATCTAACCTTTGCTGAATGACAGTGATTCTTCCAGTACAGATTCCGAGCATTAGTGTGTATTTATCCAATGGTTGCCAACTGTGATTAAAGGTATTACTGGAGGTTTCATCACATGACATGCCCCAGGCTCCAGCCATCAGTCAGGCAACGTATCAATTACTCTGACACACAGCCTTGTGACGCCAATTGGAAAGCAAAAAAGACTCATTATCAATTGGATGATGTTTGACTGCCAGCCAAAGAGCCTTTTTCCCAATTTTCAACGTCTTTATATCGGGTGGAGAGAAATGTGCAAAGAAAGTAGAAAAATATATACTTCTGAATGTCCCAATGATGTTTCTCTAGGGTTGCGCACAACAGATTCCTGGAGATATTTCTTCAACGCCTGGAGACTCCAGGCCAACCCTAATTTAACCCCAATTAAAATGCATCTGCTGTTCGTCACTGCAAAGATTAGTTGCTTAATGTGGAACTGTTATAAGTCAAGTATGGGGAACTGTCCCCTTCTCCCAAACTCCATAATACCTTCTGACCAAGTGACTTGTCCTAATATCATTTTAGATGACTTGTTGTCAAATCTTGTACCTTGGAGCGTTTTAGTCAATGAAAGGTGCAGTATAAACGCTGATCGGGTGAGATGGGGTAGGCGGAGAAGGAGCTGACCTCAAACACAGATGCTGAGGTAGACCAGCTGGGACAAGTGATCTGTTCCTGTGGTATAAAGTTGTTATTCTTGCTGGAGAAGTAACAGGAGGACTTACAATGATTAGCAGGCACAGGAGTGAAGTCTCTGGGCCCGCTAGCATCTACACCCCTCCCCAGCCCCGTCAGGAGTATTTCACTCCAGCAGGGATTACAGTAGCTCCCCACGTTTGGGGAGCTGGCGGCCCAACTCCGTTGGCGTGAAGGGAGAGCAATCGGGGCCTCCCAGAGGGTCAGGCACTGGGGTGGGCACCCCTGGGCATTGACACTGTGGCAGTGCCAGCCTGCGCCCCCTGGTACTGCCCAAGGATCAAAGTGCCAATGCCCGGGGGCAACTTGGCACTGCACATCAGACAAAGGGCAATGCCAAGGGTGGGGCCTAATAGGGGCAGGGCCAGATGTGGGCGGGACCTCTTGGGGGAGATCGGTGGGTCTGGGTGTCCCACTGCCACTCTGCATTTGGGTTGGCAATGCGGAATCGGATCACAGGGCTGGCCAGCGATCAGGAGGCCGGCAGACAGGGGCCATTGTGCTTGCGCTGATCTTGGCGCTGACAGATTGGTGCGCGTGCAGTGGCCCACTCAGCGCTATACTGCCGGCCTCCCGAGCGAGAATAAGCCCTGTCCACTGATTGTTAGTGTGATTCATGCTGAGGCACTCTGCAGGGCACCGAGTGTGGGAGATTCTTGTTGAAACTCCCACTGAAAACAAAAAAAGATTTAATAAGAACATAATAAGAACATAATAAGAAATAGGAGCAGGAGTAGGCCATCTAGCCCCTCGAGCCTGCCCCGCCATTCAATAAGATCATGGCTGATCTGACGTGGATCAGTACCACTTACCCGCCTGATCCCCATAACCCTTAATTCCCTTACCGATCAGGAATCCATCCATCCGTGCTTTAAACATATTCAGCGAGGTAGCCTCCACCACCTCAGTGGGCAGAGAATTCCAGAGATTCACCACCCTCTGGGAGAAGAAGTTCCTCCTCAACTCTGTCTTAAACCGACCCCCCTTTATTTTGAGGCTGTGTCCTCTAGTTTTAACTTCCTTACTAAGTGGAAAGAATCTCTCCGCCTCCACCCTATCCAGCCCCCGCATTATCTTATAAGTCTCCATAAGATCCCCCCTCATCCTTCTAAACTCCAACGAGTACAAACCCAATCTCCTCAGCCTCTCCTCATAATCCAAACCCCTCATCTCCGGTATCAACCTGGTGAACCTTCTCTGCACTCCCTCCAATGCCAATATATCCTTCCTCATATAAGGGGACCAATACTGCACACAGTATTCCAGCTGCGGCCTCACCAATGCCCTGTACAGGTGCATCAAGACATCCCTGCTTTTATATTCTATCCCCCTCGCGATATAGGCCAACATCCCATTTGCCTTCTTGATCACCTGTTGTACCTGCAGACTGGGCTTTTGCGTCTCATGCACAAGGACCCCCAGGTCCCTTTGCACGGTAGCATGTTTTAGTTTGTTTCCATTGAGATAGTAATCCCATTTGTTATTATTTCCTCCAAAGTGTATAACCTCGCATTTCTCAACGTTATACTCCATTTGCCATATCCTCGCCCACTCACTCAGCCTGTCCAAATCTCTCTGCAGATCTTCTCCGTCCTCCACACCATTCACTTTTCCACTTATCTTTGTGTCGTCTGCAAACTTCGTTACCCTACACTCCGTCCCCTCCTCCAGATCATCTATATAAATGGTAAACAGTTGCGGCCCGAGTACCGATCCCTGCGGCACGCCACTAGTTACCTTCCTCCAACCGGAAAAACACCCATTTATTCCGACTCTTTGCTTCCTGTCGGATAGCCAGTCCCCAATCCACTTTAACACACTACCCCCAACTCCGTGTGCCCTAATCTTCTTCAGCAGCCTTTTATGGGGCACCTTATCAAACGCCTTTTGGAAATCCAAAAACACCGCATCCACCGGTTCTCCTCCATCAACCGCCCTAGTCACATCTTCATAAAAATCCAACATGTTCGTCAAGCACGACTTTCCCCTCATGAATCCATGCTGCGTCTGATTGATCGAACCATTTCTATCCAGATGCCCTGCTATCTCCTCTTTAATAATGGATTCCAGCATTTTCCCTACTACAGACGTGAAGCTGACCGTCCTATAGTTACCCGCCTTTTGTCTCCTTCCTTTTTTAAACAGCGGCGTAACATTAGCCGTTTTCCAATCAACCGGCACTACCCCAGAATGCAACGAGTTTTGATAAATAATCACTAACGCATCCACTATTACCTCTGACATTTCTTTCAATACCCTGGGATGCATTCCATCCGGACCCGGGGACTTGTCCACCTTCAGTCCCATTAGTCTACCCAGCACTGCCTCTCTGGTAACATTAATCGTATTAAGTATTTCTCCTGCTGCCAACCCTCTATCGTTAATATTTGGCAAACTATTTGTGTCCTCCACTGTGAAGACCGACACAAAAAACTTATTTAAAGACTCAGCCATATCCTCATTTCCCACTATTAACTCCCCCCTCTCGTCCTCCAAGGGTCCAACATTCACTCTAGCCACTCTATTCCTTTTTATATATTTATAAAAACTTTTACTATCATTTTTTATATTAATTGCTAGCCTAGCTTCATAGTCTATCCTTCCTTTCTTTATCGCTTTCTTAGTCTCTCTTTGTTGTTTCTTAAATTTTTCCCAATCACTTGTTTCTCCACTATTTTTGGCCACTCTGTACGCAGCTGTTTTTATTTTAATACTCTCCTTTATTTCCTTCGTTATCCACGGCTGGTTCTCCCTTTTCTTACAATCCTTGCTTTTTGCGGGAATATATTTTTGCTGAGAACTGAAAAGGATCTCCTTAAAAATCCTCCACTGTTCCTCAGCTATCCTACCTGCCAGCCTGCTCTCCCAGTCTACCTTAGCCAATTCATCCCTCATCCTATCATATTTCCCTCTGTTCAAACAGAGGACACTGGTTTGAGACCAAACTTTCTCCTCTTCCATCTGAATCAGGAATTCGACCATATTGTGGTCACTAGACCCAAGAGGGTCCTTCACAATAAGATCCTTAATTCTACCTACCTCGTTACACAATACCAGATCCAAAATAGCTCGTTCCCTCGTCGGTTCCGTAACATGCTGTTCAAGGAAACTATCCCGACAGCATTCTAAGAACTCTTCCTCCATTCCACCCTTACCGACTTGAGTCTGCCAGTCAATGTGCATGTTGAAGTCCCCCATGATTATTGCCGTTCCGTTTTTACACGCATCCCTTATCTGCTTGTTTATAGCCCTCCCTACCTCAACATTATTATTTGGGGGCCTATATACCACACCTACTAGTGTCTTTCTCCCTCTACTATTCCTCATCTCTACCCATAACGATTCCACGTTTTGTTCCTCAGAGCCTATGTCATCCCTCAGTACTACCCTGATATTATCTCTTATTAATAGCGCGACCCCACCACCTTTTCCTTCCTGTCTATTCTTCCTAAACGCCTGATACCCCTGGATATTCATCTCCCAGTCCTGGTCACCTTTCAGCCACGTTTCTGTAATGGCCACTAGATCGTACCCACTTGTGCTGATTTGCACCATCAACTCATTCACCTTGTTCCGAATGCTTCGTGCATTCAGGCAAAGTGTCCTTATTCCAGCTTTTATCTGGACCCGCTTTGATGAGTCGCGAACACCCTCTCCCTCTACTCCCTTATCTAAATTACCGCCTTCATTCACTTGCACCCTCTCCTCTACCATTAATTTTGTAATTCCCCTTACCCCTGCATCCTCCCCCCCATCAATTAGTTCCTTGATCCTAGTCAACTCTTCTAGCTCCCCTCCATTTACTCCAGTTTCGACACATACAATTGTTTTTGGAGAATAGCCCCCTCCGATTCTTTCAAATAAGCATGTACCTGTTGGGAACAGTGAGTGAATGTACCTCACAACAAATTAAACCCAGTTATTGGCTCCACGCAACAGAGTCAGCAAAACATGAAACAGTCCAAATAACACTCAAAGAAGATGAAGCCTCGAAGGAGTACGGTTTCTTTTAACTGCTGAGTATAACAGAAGTGTGAATATTTTCTCTATAAACACGTCCGTGATTTTCTGCAACATGATTCGTGTTTAAATCTTCCTCTGTATTTGATATTGTTTCGCTCGTGCACAAATCAAACAGCATTCATTTCAGACTGTGGCATTTCTCACATACTGTTAATGAATATTTAGTATTCACTTATATATCGACTAGATACTGATGGAGATGGGAGAGTGACTTCAGAAAGCAGCTCCGCAGGACAACCCAGCTGTCACACAGAATCATACAGTGCAGAAGGAGGCCGTTCAGCCCATCGCGTCTGCACCAACCAAAATCCCAAACAGGCCCGATCCCCATAACCCCATGCATTTACCCGAGCTAGTCCCCCTGACACTAAGGGACAGGTTAACATGGCCAATCCACCACAGTGGCACAGTGGTTAGCACTGCTGCCTCACAGAGCCAGGGAGCTGGGTTTAGATTCCCGGCTTGGGTCGCTGTCTGTGTGGAGTTTGCACGTTCTCCCCGTGTCTGTGTGGGTTTCCTCCGGGTGCTCCGGTTTCCTCCCACAGTCCGAAAGACGTGCTGCTTCGGTGCATGACCCGAACAGGTGCCAGAGTGTGGCAACTAGGGGAATTTCACAGTAACTTCAGTGCAGTGTTAATGTAAGCCTTACTTGTGACTAATAAAAAAACTTTTAACCTGCACATCTTTGGACTGTGGGAGGAAACCGGAGCACCCAGAGGAAACTCATGCAGACACGAGGAGAACGTGCAAACTCCGCACAGACAGTTACCCAAGCTGGGAATTAAACCTGGATCCTTGGCACTGCTAACCACTGTCCTACTTGCCACTAAGAGTTTTAACAACACCAGGTTAAAGTCCAACAGGTTTATTTGGTAGCAAATACCATTAGCTTTCGGTGGGCTGCTCCTTCGTCAGATGGAGTGGAAATCTGCTCTCAAACAGGGCACAGAGGCCACTGGACAGTTGACAAGAGTTACGTTGTGTAGTGTTCGCATGATTTGCATGGTTCTATGTTGGCAGGGATAGCAATCAAAAATCATGAGGACAGGAAGTAGGTGTTTGTCACCAACAAGAGAAAATTAAATTAAAGTACAAGGAATTTCCTTCTTGGTTTTCCCAAAATGCTTCTGACCTAAGAGCCAAATGCTGCGGATGCTGGAAATCTAAAATAAAAACAGAAAATGCTGGTGAAACTCAGCAAGTTTGGCAGCATCTGTGGAGGGAGAGAAAGAGATAACGGCCGGAATTCTAGGGCTGTTCACATACGGCCGCCGCTGTTTCCAGAGAGGACGGAGAATTTTGCGCTCAGCCAAATCTCTGTTCACTGCAGCGGGACAGGAGAATCCCGCTGGCGTGAACAACCAAAGAATCTGACTCATTATTTCAAGCCCGATTTGATGCTTCTTCGGAATCTATTTTTGCTTCTATCTGGGATAAGATTCAATGGGTGATTCTCCATAACCCCTTCCAAGTGTTCATGCATGAGGACTTCGACTGTGAGTCTCAGCGGGTGCTGCAGGTGGAATCGCATTGCAATCACAATCATGTCTACACAATGAGCACTTCACAGTAGGGGCCACAAGATGGTACGTGTGTGAGGGAATTGCGATACATGTTCCCTTTTCTTGTTCAGTGGCACTTGAAGGATACCGAGCATAAAATTGTTGACTACGATGTTTATTCCACAACTGGGATAATTTCAATTCTGACCCCAGAGATGGCCTAGTGGTATTAACTCTAGACTATTAATCCAGAAACTCAGCTAATGTTCTGGGGACCTGGATTCGAATCCCACCACGGCAGATGGTGGAATTTGAATTCGATAAAAAATATCTGGAATTAAGAATCTACTGATGACCATGAAACCATCGTCGATTGTCGGAAAAACCCATCCGGTTCACTAATGTCTTTTAGGGAAGAAAATCTCCCATCCTTACCTGGTCTGGCCTACATGTGATTCCAGAGCCACAGCAATATGGTTGAGGTGGGCAATAAATGCTGGCCCAGCCAGCGGCGCCCATGTCTCACGAATGAATTTTAAAAACGCACTTCCTGTGTCAATTGACATGCATTCAGCCCTAGTCTAGCACTGCCTCAATTTAAAAACTTTCATCTCCATTTTCCTGTCTCTCCGTGGCATCGCCTCTACCTTTCTCTGCATCCTACTCGGATCCAAATATCTTCCCCGAGTTCAGCACTCCTCCAATCCTGGAAACTTGTGCATTCCCCACATCCTCTGCACCATTCGGCTGCTCGGGCCCTGAGCTCCGCAATTGTCTCCGTAAACATCTCCGCTCCCTCGAGTTTATTCCGGTTGCCCCGTAAAAACCCAACGCTTTGACCCAGCTTTTGATCACCAACCTGAATTTCTTTCTTTAGCTCAGCATCACTTTTTGTCTTGGGGCATCTTACAACTTTAAAATAACTTTATTAGTCCAAGTTGCAATTGATCTGACAGTGGGTCAGAATTGAAATTATTCCAATTGTGGAATAAACATCGTCAACAATTTTATGCTCAGTGTCCTCCACATACTTAATCATCAATTGTTAAAATGGTTCTCTTTCACTTGCACTTGTCCCTGGTGGGATTATACCAACAAAGACTGAAGGATAATAATAAATAGTAATCTCCACCATTGTTCTAGTAAACCCAAATTCCCTCTTCTAATATATTATGTTCTCCATTTCTTATAACATGGAATATTTTAATACTTAGACTCACTTATATCCGGCTGCTATTTTGTAATTGTATGGGGATTAGAATGTTACTGCTATCACAAGAGTCTCAATTCTCCTTCTCAATATTTTTAGTGAAATTATAAACTTCTGTTTTTATTATTTATTCGGTCATGGGCGTCACTGGCGAGGCTAACATTTATTGCCCACCTTCAATTGTCCTTGAGTAGGTGGTGGTGAGCTGTCTTCTTGAACCGCTGAAGTCTACATGTTTAGGTACCTGTTAGGGAGGGTGTTCCAGGATTTTGACCCAGCGACAGTGAAGGAATGGCAATATAGTTCCAAGTCAGGATGTGAAAGATGCAGCAAATCCATTATTTGGATGAACTCCATAGGATACACGGACATTATATTAAACCCAATGCAAGATGGCCAATTTCAAGTGGAACAACAGACATTTTAAAGACTATTATTTTAAAAGGATACATTCAAGCAAAATGGTTGCAAACCAGACATCGGAATAGACAACACCACCAGGCCATCCAAGGAGTGAACAAAGGGAGTCATGAGTTGTGGCAAAACTATCTGACAAGATTATACAGAGGGGTGTGGATCGCCCTGACCAACTACAGGAGAGACAATGGAAATGGTAACGAGTTTTACCCCAGCTATACAGAATAATGCCTCCACTAATGGGAAAACATTTAGCAGTTCCAGGAAACCACCTTGGGACACTTAGCAGCCCATCAGATACCTCCTAAAACAGTTTGGGTTCTTTGTCATTGAAATCAGTTTAATCCTGTAAGCACTTTGCACCCCATTGTTTTGAAACTGGCCAATGGGAGGAGTCAGCCAATTTGATTAATGGGTAAAAAAATCAAACTCCGGCCAAGAGATCACAAGGAGGAGGGAGAGGTGGTTGACCTTTGAGCAGTTAACTCGGAATGGAGTTCTGTGAACTACAATGAGGGAGAGTTGAGTGACGTCGGAAAGGAGTCAATTCAAGTATCCAGCCAGCCAACTACTTTGTGGCAGAGGAGAGAACAAGGAAGATCCAGCAGCAAGGCAAGACATCAACTATTTTCTCAGCAACAGCAAGGACCTTTTGTTTTTAAAACGATCCGAGGAGTGGTGAGTATATTCTCTCAACCTTCAGAAATCCCCCAACGAGGTAAAGGTTGAGGAGGGGTCTAGGATTCTTCTTGTTTTTGTGTAAATCATGTAAATCATGTAATGCTAAGAATTTACATTGTGCCGTTGGAGTTTTCTTTCCATAGCATTGTATTGTAGTGTCTGTGTTTTATTGACTGAGTTTGGTTGGAGTTACTCTTGAATACATTTTTAAATTAACTTTGACTGATGTCTCTCTCTCTCTTCATCGTCCATCTTGGTGAGTCAGTAAAAAGCCAGAACGTAATTCTGGGGTACAGAACCGTAAAGGGGTTGAGCACTTTGAAACTGCTTACTCAAGAGGGTCTACTGGTCAGGAATAAACAGTGGTCCCTCTCTCTCCCTCTCTCTTGTGAAGCTGTCCCAGTGTGTCACTTCTGGGTTGTATTTTACTACCTACAAGAAAGAGAGACATACGGTCGTAGGTGGCAGCCAGGGTAACTTGTGTGGCATAAGGGTGAGCTCACTGGTCAGGAATAAACAGTGAGTCTCTCTCTCTCTCTCTTGTGAAGCTGTCCTAGTGTGACACTTCCTGGTTGTGGGTTGAACATTGGCAGGAGAGAGACACCCACAGTTATCAGTGACATCCGAGACCCGTCTGTGTGGAGTAAAAGGGCCTTTACAGATGGTGAATGACTTGGAGGGTGAATTTCAGATCATGGTGTTCCCATGCATCTGCTGCCCTGCCTAGCAAAACTGTACAAGGCACTGGTGAGGCCGCAACTGGAGTACTGTGTGCAGTTTTGGTCCCCTTATTTGCGAAAGGATATATTGGCCTTGGAGGGAGTGCAGAGAAGGTTCACCAGGTTGATACCGGAGATGAGGGGTGTAGCTTATGAGGAGAGATTAAACAGATTGAGTCTGTACTCGTTGGAGTTTAGAAGGATGAGGGGTGATCTTATAGAGTCATATAAGATAATGAAGGGGCTGGATAGGGTAGAGGTGGAGAGATTCTTTCCACTTAGAAGGGAAACCAGAACTAGAGGGCACAGCCTCAAAATAAGGGGGGGCCGGTTCAGAACAGAGTTGAGGGGGAACTTCTTCTCTCAGAGGGTAGTGAATCTCTGGAATTCTCTGCCCATTGAAGTGGTGGAGGCTTCCTCGTTGAATATGTTTAAATCATGGGTAGATAGTTTTCTGATCAATAAGGGAATTAGGGGTTATGGGGAGCAGGCGGGTAAGTGGAACTGATTCGCTTCAGATCAGCCATGATCTTGTTGAATGGTGGGGCAGGCTCGAAGGGCCAGATGGCCTACTCCTGCTCCTATTTCTTATGTTCTTATGTTCTATGTGGTAGAGGCTGCCAGTTTGGAAGCAGCTGTTGAAGGGGCCTTGGTGAGTTCCTGCAGTGCATCGCGTCGATGGTACACACGGCTGCAGCTGTACTTCCATGGTGGAGGGGCTGAATGTTTTAGGTGATGGATGGAGTGCCAATCAAGCAGCCTGCTTTGTCCTGGATGGTGCCAAGCTTCTTAAGTGTAGTTGGAGCCACACTCATGCAGTGAAGAGTGTCCCATCACACACCTGACCTGTGCCTCGTAGATTGTGGACAGGCTTCAGGGAATCAGGAGTTGAGTTGTTCATGGCAGAATTCCCAGCCTCTGAAATGCTTGTGTCACCACTGAAATAATTCCTCAGAGGCCAGTATCCCTTCACCAGGTTCCTGTTACTTAGTTCATAAGATATCGGAGCAGAATTAGGCCATTTGGCCCATCAAGTCCGCTCCGCCATTCGATCATGGCTGATATGCTCCTCATCCCGATTTTCCTGCCTTCTCCCCATAACCCTTCAACCCATTGCCAATTAAAAATCTGTCTAACTCCTCCTTAAATTTTCTCATTGTCCCAGCATCCATTGCACTTTGGGGTAGTGAATTCCACAGATTCACAACCCTTTGGAAGAAGTAGTTTCTCACCAACTCTGTTTTAAATTTGCTGCCCTTTATCCTAAGACTATGACCTCTGATTCTATAATACCTCACAAGAGGAAACATCCACTCCATGTCTACTTTATCCGTACCTTTTGTCATCTCATTTACCTCAATTTGATCTCCCCTCATTCTTCTAAATTCCAGAGACTATCGGCCTAAACTGTTCAATCTCTCTTCATACGACAAACCCCTCATCTCTGGAATCAATCTAGTGAACCTCCTCTGAACTGCCTCCAATGCCACTATATCCTTCCTCGAATAAGGGGACCAAAACTGTGCGCAATACTCCAGGTGCGACCTCACCAATGCCTTGTATAGTTGCAACAATACTTCCTTACCTTTATATTCTATTCCTTTTGCTATAAATGCCAACATTCTATTCGCTTTCTTCATTATCTGCTGTACCTGCATGCTAGTTTTCTGTGACTTATGAATGAGGACACCCAGATCCCTCTGCACCGGAGCACCCCGAAGTCTCTCCCCATTTAGATCATAAGCCGCCTTATTATTATTAATTGTAAACTTATCTCCACTTCTAAGAGTGCTTCAGGTACAAAGTCAGAATCTGGAGTGTCAGTAGCCCAGACACTCCTCATTGTATAAACATGTAAGACTCCCTGATTGGGCAGGCAATCATTATGTCAATCATCTTTTTGTGTTTAACCAAATAAACAAAATCAAACTAACTTAAGGACAACCCAAAAAGGGGCAGCTCCCCAAAAGGAGGGGAACCACCCGAAACAAAAGACAAAGTGGAAAGGAAACTTATAACATCAAATGAAAATGTGATTAAAGGGGTCAATAATACACCCCAGTCCCTGCGGTGCCCAGCGGGCATGGAAACTGTGCCCTCGGGCACCGCATGCTCCCTCTCCAGGGACACCCGGCTGCGGATATAGCTGCAGTAGAGGGGCAGACAGTTGGGTTGGACGACCCCCTCGATCGCCTGCTGCCTGGACCTGTAGATGGTACCTCAATCGGGGAGCTCATACTCCAAGAGGCCAACCTCATGGGCCTCGTTGAGGTCATTATAACCACATTATTTATCTAATTTTGTGCTCACTTACAGAGAATTGCATAAAGCTCACAACACATGAACAGTCCGTTCCAACCCAAATGGTCGATTGCAGTAAATATGCAGCACACAAGCCTCCTCCCAACCCTTTACAGTTCACCCTGTCAAAATATCTTTCAATTGCTCTTCACCTTGTGCTTATCTATCCTCTCCATAAATATATCTCTGCCATTCATCTCAACAGTTCCTTGTGTTTGGTGTTCCACTTTAATATTCTGTTGGTAACAAACTTTTGTCTGAATTTCCTGTTACCATTTTATTGGTGCGACTTCTACTTTTGGATTCCCCCACAAGTTGAATATCCTCTGTGCTTACCCTGTTCAAACCCTTTCATAATCAGAAGGATCTTTACTGTGTCATCCTTAGGCTTCTTTCTTCCATGGCTAATCTACCTAACCTGCACATCTTTGGACTGTGGGAGAAAACTGGAGCACCCGGAGGAAATCCACACTGATATGGGGAGAATGTGCAAACTCCACACAGACATTCACCCAAGGGCAGAATTGAACCTGGTCCCTCGTGCCGTGAGGCAGCAGTGCTGACCACTGTGCCACCATGCCATGTTTTGTAGTTATATAAAGATGTCAATCACTCATAAGGGATTAGGTAAACACGTTATGGATTCATTTATTCAAACTAGGCACATGAGAGCAATTATACATGGATATAAAACTTGAGGACACCAGGAGCAGAGATGTCTGTGTGCTCTGCTGAAGTTAAAAGTGCAACTAAAACTGGATCACATGACACACTTCCTTTCTAGTGATGTCACGCTCCCATCCCTTGGACACATATCACGATACCTAACAGCACTTTGGGTGTACTTACACTACATGGACTGCAGTTGTTCAAGAAGGCGGCTCAACACTGCCTTCTTAAGGACAATTAGGCCCAGCCAGCGACACACACATCTCATGAAGGAATGAACTAAAAAAATCTACAAGCTATCAGCCAATCCACTATGACTAATTTCCCACCACTGGCGGATATTAAAACTCTAGTCCATTGTATGAAGTGTTTTGGGAAAGTGATAATGTGCTTTGTAAATTGCAAAATTAAATTTAGAAGATTAGACTGGAGGTAATGGAATGGAGAAAATCTCCACAAGTACATTTGCAGTGTTTCCACACTCAGTGATCAGAATCTAGCACTTCTGACAATTTGAAAGTACCTTTAATTACAATGCTTAATCAAAGGTGACACCCTTGCTTCGTCCCTCCCCTCAAATAAAAACTTAGACACCCTAAAGGTAAGATCTTCGCTTCTCTTAGGACAGATCTAATTAAACAAATGTATTCTCTGGATTACAGTGACATATGTCTGACCTTTGCCATTGCTGTTAATTTATCTTCATGATATTAGCTTCAGGACATCAGACAACGAATCAGTTTATCATCTGCCTGTACCCATTGTAGAACGGTAACTGCACTCACAGCAATTGGTGCCTATCAGTGGCTAGTTTGCTTTCAAGAATGTTGCGACTTCTTTTCCCTTATAATAACTCCACAGAGGCTAAAGTCCCATCACCAAGTTACATTATTTACACCATACATCTGTACACAGCCAGCTCTCCAGTTGCTGCCTGCTGAATGCAGGCTGGGAGTCTGACACACCTGCTTTAAATAGGGAGCATGAGGCTCCCTGATTTAACCATCAATGAGGACTCATCAGGTATTTCTTTTTGGTAGGAAGACTCATCAGGTAGTTCAGATTCTAGCAAGCCAACCTCATTAACCTGGCTGAAGTCATCACATCCGTCCTTGTAGTAACAAGTTCAAGAATGGAAACTTGCATTGATATAAAACGGTGGCACAGTGGTTAGCACTGCTGCCTCATAGCGCCAGAGACCTGGGTTTGATTCCCGGCTTGGGTCACTATCTGTGTGGAGTCTGCACGTTCTCCACGTGTCTGCGTGGGTTTCCTCTGGATGCTCCAGCTTCCTCCCACACTCTGATAGACGTGCTGATTAGATGCATTGACCACGCTAAATTCTCCTTCAGTGTACCCGAACAGGCGCCGGAATGTGGTGACTGGGGGATTTTCACAGTAACTTCATTGCAGTGTTAATGTAAGCCTACTTGTGATTCTAATAAATAAATAAACTTTTGCCAGCTTGCCAGCTGCAGCAGTCTCATGTCTGAGTCAAGTGATTGGAGGTTCCAGTCCCCCACCAGAGATTTAAGCATATAATCAAGGCTGACATTATCATAGAATCCCTACAGTGCAGAAGGAGGCCATTCAGCCCATCGATCAGCACCGACTCTCCAATAGAGCATTTCTACCCAGGCCCTATACCTGTAATCCCATGTATTTATCTCGCCAATCCTGCCAACCGACACATCTTGGGTCACTAAAGGGCAAATTCGCATGGGCAACTGCCTAACCAACACATCTTTGGATGTGCCACAGTGCCACAGTGTTGAAGGTGAGAACTGGGATTTAATGAAGCCAGTGGAGTGG